>NW_024470704.1:300000-385937 GCF_017639515.1 Carcharodon carcharias | reverse complement strand
ATACACTGGAGGAAGTTACAGAGATAGGGAGGGTTGTAGGGGCTGGAGGAGGTTACAGATATAGGGAGGGTTGTTAGGGCTAGCGGAGGTTTACAGAGATAGGGATGGTTGTAGGGGCTGGAGGAGGATACACAGAGATCGGGAAGGTTGTAGAGGATTGAGGAGGTTACAGAGATAGGGAGGGGTTGTAGGGACTGGAGGAGGTTACAGAGAAAGGTAGTGTGCGTAGGGGCTGGAGGAGGTTGCAGAGATAGGGAGGGTTGTAGGGGATTAAGGAGGGTACAGAGATAAGGAGTGTGGTAGGGGCTGGAGGAGGTTACGGAGATAGGGAGGTGTGTAGGGGCTGGAGAAGGTTACTGTGATATAGGAGGGTTGTAGGGGATTGAGGAGGTTACAGAGAAATGGAGGGTTGTAGGGGGCTAGCGGAAGTTACAGAGGTAGGGGAGGGTTGTAGGGGCTGGAGGAGGTTACAGAGATAGGGAGGGTTGAAGGGGGGAGGAAGTTACAGAGACAGAGAGGGTTGTTGGGGCTGGAGGGGGTTACAGAGATAGGGAGGGTTGTAGGGACTGGAGGAGGTTACAGAGATAGGGAGGGTTGTAGCGGCTGGAGGAGGTTACAGAGATGGGAGGGTTGTAGGGGTTTGAGGCGGTTACAGAGATAGGGAGAGTTGTAGGAGCTCGAGGAGGGTTACAGAGATATGGAGGGTTGTAGGGGCTGGAGGAGGTTATTGTGATAGGGAGGGGGTGGGGGTTGGAGGAGTTACAGAGATCGGGTCGGAATGGTAGGGGCTGGAGGAGGTTACAGAAATAGGGAGTGTGTGTATGGGCTGGAGGAGGTTACAGAGATAGGTAGGGTTGTAGGGGATTGAGGAGGCTACAGAGATAGGGAGGGTTGTCGTGGTGGAGGATGTTACAGAGAGAAGAAAGAGGGTTTGTAGGGGCTGGTGAGGTACAGAGATAGGGAGGTTTGTCGGGTCTGGAGGAGGTTACAGAGATAGGGAGGGGTGTAGGGATTGAGAAGGTTACAGAGATAGGGAGGGTTGTCGGAGTGGAGGAGGTTACAGAGATAGGATGGTTGTCGCGGCTGGAGGAGGTTACAGAGATAGGGATGGTTGTCAGGGGTTGGAGGAGGTTACAGAGATAGGGAGGGCTGTAGGGGGCTGTGGGGGAGGTTCCAGGGATAGAGAGGGTTGTTGGGGTTGGAGGAGGTTACAGAGATGGGGGGGATGCGGGACTGGAGGAGGTTACAGAGATAGGGAGGGTTGCAGGGCTGGAGGAAGTTACAGAGATCGGGAGGGTTGTAGAGGATTGAGGAGTTTACAGAGATAGGGAGGGTTGTAGGGATTCGGAGGTTACAGAGATAGGGAGGGGTTGTAGGGGATTGAGGAGGTTACAGAGAAAGGGAGGGTTGTATGGGCTGGAGGAGGTTACAGACATAGGAGGATGTAGGGGATTGAGGAGATTACAGAGTTATGGAGGGGTGTAGGGGCTTGAGGAGGTTACAGAGATAGTGAGTGTTTGTAGGGGTTGGAGGAGGTTACTGTGATAGGGAGGGTTGTAGGGGGATTGAGGAGGTTACAGAGTTAGGGAGGGGTTTAGGGGCTTGAGGAGGTTATAGAGATAGTGAGTGTTGTAGGGGCTGGAGGAGGTTACAGAAATAGGGAGGGTTGTAGGGGTTGGAGGAGGTTAGAGATCGGGAAGGCTGTAGATTATTGAGGAGGTTACAGAGATAGCGAGGGTTGTAGGGGAATGAGGAGGTTACAGAGATAGGGAGGGTTGTAGGAACTTGAGGTTACAGAGATATGAGGGTTGTAGGGGTGGAGGAGGTTACTGTGAGAGGGAGATGTGTCGGGTTTGGAGGAGGTTACAGAGATCGGGAGAATTGAAGGGGATGGAGGGGTTAAAGTGACAGGGAGGGTGTTGGGGCTGGAGGAGGTTACAGAGATAGGGAGGGTTGTAGGGGTGGAGGAGGTTACAGAGATCGCGAGGGTTGTAGAGGATTGAGGAGGTTACGGAGATAGGGAGGTGTGTAGTGGCTGGAGGAGGTTACGGTGATAGGGAGGGTTGTAGGGGATTGAGGAGGTTACAGAGTTAGGGAGCGTGTAGGGTCTTGAGGAGGTTACAGAGATAGGGAGTGTTGTAGGGGCTGGAGGAGGTTACAGAGATAGGGAGAGTTGTTTGGGCTAGCGGAATTTACAGAGGTAAGAAGGGTTGTAGGGGCTGGAGGGTTTAAAGAGACAGGGAGGTTGTTGGTGCTGGAGGAGGTTACAGAGATAGGTAGGGTTGTAGGGACTGGAGGAGGTTACAGAGATCGGGAGGGTTGTAGTGGATTGAGGAGGTTACAGAAATAGGGAGGGTTGTAGGGCTGAAGGAGGTTACAGAGATCGGGAGTGTTGTAGATTATTGAGGAGGTTACAGAGATAGCGACGGTTGTAGAGGATTGAGGAGGTTACAGAGATAGGGAGGGTTGTAGGAGCTTGAGGAGTTTACAGAATATGGAGGGTTGTAGGGCTGGAGGAGGTTACTGTGAGAGTGAAGTGTGGGGTTTAGAGGACGTTACAGGGATCAGGATAATTGTAGGGGCTGAGGAGGAGTTTACAGAGACAGGAGGGTTGTTGGGGCTGGAGGAGGTTACAGAGATCGGGAGGGTTGTAGAGGATTGATGAGGTTACGGAGATAGGGAGGGGTGTAGGGGCTGGAGCCGGTTACTGTGATAGGGAGGGTTGTTGGGGATGAGGAGTTTACAGAGATAGGGAGGGGAGTGTGGGCTTGAGGATGTTACAGAGATAGGGAGGGTTGTTGGGGCTAGCGGAAGTTACAAAGATAGGGCGGGTTGTAGGTGTTGGAGGAGGTTACAGAGTTCGGGATGGTTGTAGTGGATTGAGGAGGTTGCAGAGATAGCAGGGGTTGTAGGGGATTGAGGTTGTTACAGAGATAGGAGGGTTGTAGTGGATTGAGGAGGTTACGGAGATAGGGAGGGGTGTAGGGGCCGGAGCAGGTTACTGTGTTAGGCAGGGTTGTAGGAGATTGAGGAGGTTACAGAGATAGGGAGGTTTGGAGGGGATTGAGGAGGTTACAGAGTTAGGGAGGGGTTTAGGGGCTTGAGCAGGTTATAGCAATATGAGTGTGGTAGGGGCTGGAGGAGGTTACAGAAATAGGAGGGTTGTGGTGGCTGGAGCAGGTTAGAGATCGGGAGGGTTGTAGATTATTGAGGAGGTTACAGAGATAGCGAGGCTTGTAGGGGATTGAGGAGGTTACAGAGATAGTGAGGTTGTAGGAGCTTGAGGAGTTTACAGAGATATGGAGTGTTGTAGGGGCTGGAGGAGTTACTGTGAGAGGGAGCTGTGTCGTGTTTGGAGGAGGTTACAGAGATCGGGAGAATTTTAGGGCCGGAGGAGTTTAAAGAGACAGGGAGGGTTGTGGGGCTGGAGGAGGTTACAGAGATCGGGAGGGTTGTAGTGGATTGAGGCGGTTACGGAGATAAGGAGGGGTGTAGGGGCTGGAGCAGGTTACTGTGATAGGCAGAGTTGTAGGGGATTGAGGAGGTTACAGAGATAGGGAGGGTGTAGGTGCTTGACGAGTTACAGAGATAAGGAGTGTTGTAGGGGATGGAGGAGGTTACAGAGATTGGGAGGGTTGTAGGGGCTGGAGGATGTTACAGAGATAGGGAGGGTTGTAGGGGATTGAGGCGGTTACAAGATAGGGAGGGTTGTAGGGACTGGAGAAGGTTACAGAGATAGGGATGGTTGTAGGGGCTGGCGGAGGTTACAGAGATCAGGAGGATTGTAAAGGATTGAGGAGCTTACGGAGATAGGGGGGATGTAGGGCTGGAGGAGATTACAGAGATAGGGAGTGTTGTAGGGATGGAGGAGGTTACAGAGATTGGGAGGGTTGTAGGGGCTGGAGGAGGTTACAGAGATAGGGAGGGTTGAAGGGATTGTAGGAGGTTACAGAGTTAGGGAGCGGTGTAGGATCTTGAGGAGGTTACAGAGATAGGAGTGTTGTAGGGGCTAGCGGAATTTACAGAGGTAGGAAGGGTTGTAGGGGCTGGAGGAGGTTGGAGATCGGGAGCATTGTAGACTATTGAGGAGATTACAGAGATAGCGAGGTTGTAGAGGATTGAGGAGGTTACTGAGATAGGGAGGATTGTAGAGCTTGAGGAGGTTACAGAGATATGGGGGGTTATAGGGCTGGAGGAAGTTACTGTGAGAGGGAGGTGTGTCGGGTTTGGAGTAGGTTATAGAGATCAGGAGAATTGTAGGGCTGGAGGAGTTTACAGAGACAGGGAGGGTTTTTGAGGCTGGAGGAGTTACAGAGATAGGGAGGTTTGTAGCGCTGGAGGAGTTTGCAGAGATCGGGAGGGTTGTAGAGGATTGAGGAGGTTACGGAGATAGGGGGGTATAGGGGCTTGAGCAGTTTACTTTGATAGGCAGTGTTGTAGGGGATTGAGGAGGTTACAGCGATAGGGAGGGTGTAGGGGCTTGAGGAGTTTACAGAGATAGGAGTGTTGTATGGGCTAGAGGAGGTTAAAGAGATAGGGAGGGGTGTAGGGGCTAACGGAAGTTGCAGAGATGGGTAGGGTTTTGGTGTTGGAGGAGGTTACAGAGATGGGGAGGGTTGTAGAGGATTGAGGAGGTTACAGAGATAGGATGGTTGTCGCGGCTGGAGGAGGTTACAGAGATAGGGATGGTTGTCAGGGTTGGAGGAGGTTACAGAGATAGGGAGGGGTGTAGGGGCTTGAGCAGTTTACTTTGATAGGGAGGGCTGTAGGTGCTGGAGGAGTTTACAGAGATAGGAGTGTTGTAGTTGCTGGAGGTGCTTAAAGAGATAGAGAGGGGTGTAGGGGCTGGAGGAGTTTAAAGAGATAGGGAGGATTGTTGGGCTAACGAAGTTGCAGAGATGGGTAGGGTTTTGGTATTGGAGGAGGTTACAGAGATCAGGAGGGTTGTAGAGGATTGAGGAGGTTACAGAGATAGGGATGGTTGTCGCGGCTGGAGGAGGTTACAGAGATAGGGATGGTTGTCAGGGTTGGAGGAGGTTACAGAGATAGGGAGGGCTGTCGGGGCTGGTGGAGGTTCCAGAGATAGGGAGGGTTGTTGGGGTTGGAGGAGGTTACAGAGATAGGGTGGGATGTAGGGACTGCAGGAGGTTACAGAGATAGGGAGGGTTGCAGGGGCTGGAAGAAGTTACAGAGATCGGGAGGGTTGTAGAGGATTGAGGAGGTTACAGAGATAGGGAGGGTTGTAGGGGATTCAGGAGGTTACAGAGATAGGGAGGGTTGTAGGGGATTGAGGAGGTTACAGAGAAAGGGAGGGTTGTAGTAGCTGGAGGAGGTTACAGACATAGGAGGATTGTGGGGGATTGAGGAGGTTACAGAATTATGGAGGGTGTAGGGGCTTGAGGAGGTTACAGAGATAGTGAGTGTTGTAGGGGCTGGAGGAGGTTACTGTGATAGGGAGGGTTGTAGGGGATTGAGGAGGTTACAGAGTTAGGGAGGGGTTTAGGGGCTTGAGGAGATTATAGAGATAGTGAGTGTTGTAGGGGCTGGAGGAGGTTACAGAAATAGGGAGGGTTGTAGGGGCTGGAGGAGGTTAGAGATCGGGAGGGTTGTAGATTATTGAGGAGGTTACAGAGATAGCGAGGGTTGTGGGAATTGAGGAGGTTACGGAGATAGGGAGGGTTGTAGGAACTTGAGGAGGTTACAGAGATATGGAGGGTTGTAGGGGCTGGAGGAGGTTACTGTGAGAGGGAGGTGTGTCGGGTTTGAGGAGGTTACAGAGATCGGGAGAATTGAAGGTGATGGAGGAGGTTACGGTGATATGGAGGGTTGTAGGGGATTGAGGAGGTTACGGAGATAGGGAGGGATGTAGGGCTTGAGCAGTTTACTTTGATAGGCAGTGTTGTAGGGGATTGAGGAGGTTACAGCGATAGGGAGGGGTGTAGGGGCTTGAGGAGTTTACAGAGATAGGGAGTGTTGTAGGGGCTGGAGGAGGTTAAAGAGATAGGGAGGGGTGTAGGGGCTGGAGGAGTTTAAAGAGATAGGGAGGATTGTTGGGGCTAACGGAAGTTGAAGAGATGGGTATGGTTTTGGTGTTGGAGGAGGTTACAGAGATCAGGAGGGTTGTAGAGGATTGAGGAGGTTAAAGAGATAGGGATGGTTGTCGCGCTGGAGGAGGTTACAGAGATAGGGATGGTTGTCAGGGTTGGAGGAGGTTACAGAGATAGGGAGGGCTGTCGGGGCTGGTGGAGGTTCCAGAGATAGGAGGGTTGTTGGGGTTGGAGGAGGTTACAGAGATAGGGTGGGATGTAGGGACTGCAGGAGGTTACAGAGATAGGGAAGGTTGCAGGGGCTGGAGGAAGTTACAGAGATCGGGAGGGTTGTAGAGGATTGAGGAGGTTACAGAGATAGGGAGGGTTGTAGGGGATTCAGGAGGTTACAGAGATAGGGAGGGTTGACGGGGATTGAGGAGGTTACAGAGAAAGAGAGGGTTGTAGTAGCTGGAGGAGGTTACTGTGATAGGGAGGGTTGTAGGGGATTGAGAGGTTACAGAGTTAGGGAGGGGTTTAGGGGCTTGAGGAGGTTATAGAGATAGTGAGTGTTGTAGGGGCTGGAGGAGGTTACAGAAATAGGGAGGGTTGTAGGGGCTGGAGGAGGTTAGAGATCGGGAGGGTTGTAGATTATTGAGGAGGTTACAGAGATAGCGAGGGTTGTAGGGGATTGAGGAGGTTACGGAGATAGGGAGGGTTGTAGGAACTTGAGGAGGTTACAGAGATATGGAGGGTTGTAGGGGCTGGAGGAGGTTACTGTGAGAGGGGGTGTGTCGGTTTGGAGGAGGTTACAGAGATCGGGAGAATTGAAGGTGATGGAGGAGTTTAAAGAGACAGGGAGGGTTGTTGGGGCTGGAGGAGGTTACAGGGATAGGGAGGGTTGTAGGGGTGGAGGAGGTTACGGTGATAGGGAGGTTGTAGGGGATTGAGCAGGTTACAGCGTTAGGGAGGGGTGTAGGGTCTTGAGGAGGTTACAGAGATAGGGAGTGTTGTAGGGCTAGCAGAGGTTACAGAGATAGGGAGGGTTGTTGGGCTAGCGGATGTTACAGAAATAGGGAGTGTTGTAGGGGCTGCAGGAAGTTACAGAGATCGGAGGGTTGTAGATTATTGAGGAGGTTACAGAGATAGCGACGGTTGTAGGGGATTGAGGAGGATACAGAGATAGGAGGGTTGTAGGAGCTTGAGTTTGCAGAACTATGGAGGGTTGTAGGGGCTGGAAGAGGTTACAGAGATGGGGAGGGTTGTAGGGGCTAGTGGAGGTTACAGAGATAGGGAGGGTTGTAGGGGCTGGAGGAGGTTACAGAGACAGGGAGGGTTGTTGGGCTGGAGGAGGTTACAGAGATAGGGAGGTTGTAGGGGCTGGAGGAGGTTACAGAGATCGGGAGTGTTGTAGAGGATTGAGGAGGTTATGGAGATAGGGAGGGGTGTAGGGGCTGGAGCAGGTTACTGTGATAGGGAGGGTTGTTGGGGATTGAGGAGTTTAGAGAGATAGGGAGGGGAGTGTGGGCTTGAGGAGGTTACAGAGATAGGGAGTGTTGTAGGGGCTGGAGGAGGTTACAGAGATAGGGAAGGGTGTTGGGGCTAGCGGAAGTTACACAGATAGGGAGATTGTAGGTGTTGGAGGAGGTTACAGAGATCGGGAGGGCTGTAGAGGATTGAGGAGGTTACAGAGATAGCGAGGGTTGTAGGGTATTGCGGATGTTACAGAGATAGGGAGGGTTGTAGGTGCTCGAGAAGGTTACAGTGATAGGGTTGTATGGACTGGAGAAGTTTACAGAGATAGGGATGTTTGTACGGGCTGGAGGATGTTACACAGATCAGGAGGATTGTAGAGGTTTGAGGAGGTTACGGAGATAGGGTGGAGTGTAGGGGCTGGAGGAGGTTACTGTGATAGGGAGTGTTGTAGGGATTGAGGAGGTTACAGAGTTAGGGAGGGGTGTAGGGCCTTGAGGAGGTTACAGAGATAGGGAGTGTTGTAGGCGCTGGAGGAGGTTACAGAGATAGGGAGGGTTGTTGGGCTAGCGGAATTTACAGAGGTAGGAAGGGTTGTAGGGGCTGGAGGAGTTTAAAGAGAGAGGGAGGGTTGTTGGGGCTGGTGGTGGTTACAGAGATAGGGAGGGTTGTAGGGGCTGGAGGAGGTTACAGAGATCGGGAGGGTTGTTGGGCCTAGCGGAATTTACAGAGGTAGGAAGGGTTGTAGGGGCTGGAGGAGGTTAGAGATCGGGAGCGTTGTAGATTATTGAGGAGATTACAGAGATAGCGAGGGTTGTAGGGGATTGAGGAGGTTACTGAGATAGGGAGGATTGTAGGAGCTTGAGGAGGTTACAGAGATATGGGTGGTTGTAGGGGCTGGAGGAGGTTACTGTGAGAGGGAGGTGTGTCGGGTTTGGAGGAGGTTACAGAGATCAGGAGGGTTGTAGAGGATTGAGGAGGTTACGGAGATAGGGAGGGGTGTAGGGCTGGAGCAGGTTACTTTGATAGGCAGGTTTGTAGGGGATTGAGGAGGTTACAGAGATAGGGAGGGGTGTAGGGGCTTGAGGAGTTTACAGAAATAGGGAGTGTTGTAGGGGATTGAGGAGGTTACAGAGTTAGGGGGTTTGTAGGGCCTGGAGGAGCTTACAGCGATAGGGAGGTTTGTTGGGGCTAACGGAAGTTACAGAGATACGAACGTTTGTAGGGGCTGGAGGAGGTAACTTTGATGGGGAGGGTTGTATGGGATTGAGAAAGTTACAGAGATAGGGAGGGTGTAGGGGCTGGAGGACGTTACCGAGATAGGGTGGGTTGTTGCGGCCAGTGGAAGTTGCAGAGATAGGGAGGGTTTTAGCTGCTGGAGGAGGTTACAGAGACAGAGAGGGATGTTGGTGCTGGAGAGGGTTACAGTGATTGGGAGGTTTGTAGGGACTGGAGGAGGTTACAGAGATCCCGAGGGTTGTAGAGGATTGAGGAGGTTACAGAGATTGGGAGGGTTGTAGGGGCTGGAGGAGGTTACAGAGATAGGGAGGGTTGTAGGGGATTGAGGCAGTTACAGTGATAGGGAGGGTTGTAGGTACTGGAGAAGGTTACAGAGATAGGGATGGTTGTGGGGGTTGGGGAGGTTACAGAGATCAGGAGGATTGTAGAGGATTGAGGCGGTTACGGAGATAGGGAGGGGTGTAGGGGCTGGAGGAGGTTACTGTGATAGGGAGGGTTGTAGGGGTTTGAGGAGGTTACAGAGTTAGGGAGGGTTGTAGGGTCTTGAGGAGGTTACAGAGATAGGGAGTGTTGTAGGGGATGGAGGAGGTTACAGAGAAAGGGAGGGTTGTTGGGGCTAGCGGAAGTTACAGAAATAGGGAGGGTTGTAGGGGCTGAAGGAGGTTACAGAGATCGGGAGGGTTGTAGATTATTGAGGAGGTTACAGAGATAGCGACGGTTGTAGGGGATTGAGGATGTTACAGAGATAGGGAGGGTTGTAGTAGCTTGAGGAGTTTACAGAACTATGGAGGGTTGTAGGGGCTGGAGGAGGTTACTGTGAGAGGGAGGTGTGTCGGTTTAGAGGAGTTTACAGAGATGGGGAAGTTGTTGGTGCTGGAGGAGGTTACGGATATAGGGAGGGGTGTAGGGGCTGGAGCAGGTTACTGTGATAGGGAGGGTTGTTGGGGATTGCGGAGTTTACAGAGATAGGGAGGGTAGTGTGGGCTTGAGGTGGTTACAGAGATAGGGAGTGTTGTAGGGGCTGGAGTAGTTTACAGAGATAGGGAGGGTTGTTGGGGCTAGCGGAAGTTACAGAGATAGGGAGGGTTGTAGGTGTTGGAGGAGGTTACGGAGATCGGGAGGGTTGTAGAGTATGGTGGAGGTTACAGAGTTAGGGAGGGTTGTAGGGGATTGAGGATGTTACAGAGATAGGGAGGGCTGTAGGATCTCGAGGAGGTTACAGTGATAGGGAGGATTTTTCGGACTGGAGAAGGTTACAGAGATAGGGATGTTTGTAGGGGCTGGAGGAGTTTACCGAGATCAGGAGGATTGTAGAGGATTGAGGCGGTTACGGAGATAGGGAGGGGTGTAGGGGCTGGAGGAGGTTACTGTGATAGGGAGTGTTGTAGGGGCTGGAGGAGGTTACAGAGATAGGAGGGTTGTTGGGGCTAGCAGAAGTTACAGAAATAGGAGTGTTATAGGGGCTGAAGGAGGTTACAGAGATATGGAGGGTTGTAGATTATTGAGGAGGTTACAGAGATAGGGAGTGTTGTAGGGGCTGGAGGAGGTTACAGAGATAAGGAGGGTTGTATGGGCTGGAGGAAGTTACTGTGAGAGGGATGTGTTTCGGGTTTGGAGGAGGTTACAGAGCTTGGGAGAATTGTAGGGGCTGAAGGAGTTTACAGAGATAGGGAGGGTTGTAGGAGCTGGAGGATGTTACAGAGATAGGGAGGGTTGTAGGTGCTGGAGGAGGTTACAGAGATAGGGAGGGTTGTCATGGATTGAGGAGGTTACAGAGATAGGGAGGGTTATCGGGGTGGAGGAGGTTACAGAGACAGTGAGGTTTGTAGGGGTGTAGGAGGTTAAAGACATAGGGAGTGTTGTCGGTGCTGGAGGAGGTTACAGATGTAGGGAGGGTTGTAGAGGATTGAGGAGGTTTTGCGATAGGGAGGGTTGTCAGAGTTGGAGCAGGTTACAGAGATAGGGAGGGCTGTAGTGACTGGAGGATGTTACAGAGACTGAGAGGGTTGTTGGGGCCAGAGGAGGTTACAATGATAGGGGGGGTTGAAGAGGATTAAGGAGGTTACAGAGATAAGGAAAGTTGTAGGGGATTGAGGAGGTTACAGAGATATGGAGTGTTGTAGGGGCTGTAGGAGGTTACTGTGATAGGGAGGGGTGTAGGGGTTGGAGTAGGTTACAGAGATAGGGAGAATGGTAGGGGCTGGAGGAGGTTACAGAGATAGGGAAGGTTGTAGGGGCTGGAGGATGTTACAGAGGTAGGGAGGGTTGTTGGTGTCAGAGGAGGTTATAGAGATCGGGAAGGTTGTAGAGGATTGAGGAGGTTACGGAGATTGGTAGGTGTGTAGGGGCTGGATGAGGTTACTGTGATAGGGAGGGTTGTAGGGGATTGAGGAGGTTACAGAGTTAAGGAGGGGTGTAGTGGCTTGAGGAGGTTACAGAGATAGGAGAATTGTAGGGGCTGGAGGAGGTTACAGAGATAGGGAGGGTTGTTTGGGCTCGCGGAATTTATAGAGGTAGGAAGGGTTGTAGGGGCTGGAGGAGTTTAAAGAGACAGGGAGGGTTGTTGGGGCTGGAGGAGGTTACAGAGATCGGAAGTGTTGTAGTGGATTGAGGAGGTTACAGAGATAGGGAGGGTTGTAGGGGATTGAGGATGTTACAGAGATAGGGAGGGCTATAGGATCTCGAGGAGGTTACAGTGATAGGGAGGATTTTTCGGACTGGAGAAGGTTACAGAGATAGGGATGTTTGTTGGGACTGGAGGAGGTTACAGGGATCAGGAGGATTGTAGAGGATTGAGGAGGTTACGGAGATAGGGAGGGGTGTAGGGGCTTGAGGAGGTTACAGAGATAGGGAGGGTTGTAGGGGCTGGATGAGGTTACTGTGATAGGGAGGGTTGTAGGGGATTGAGGAGGTTACAGAATTAAGGAGGGGTGTAGTGGCTTGAGGAGGTTACAGAGATAGGAGAATTGTAGGGGCTGGAGGAGGTTACAGAGATAGGGAGGGTTGTTTGGGCTCGCGGAATTTACAGAGGTAGGAAGGGTTGTCGGGGCTGGAGGAGTTTAAAGAGACAGGGAGGGTTGTTGGGGCTGGAGGAGGTTACAGAGATCGAAGGGTTGTAGTGGATTGAGGAGGTTACAGAGATAGGGAGGGTTGTAGGGGATTGAAGATGTTACAGAGATAGGGAGGGCTGTAGGATCTCGAGGAGGTTACAGTGATAGGGAGGATTTTTCGGACTGGAGAAGGTTACAGAGATAGGGATGTTTGTAGGGGCTGGAGGAGTTTACCGAGATCAGGAGGATTGTAGAGGATTGAGGAGGTTACGGAGATAGGGAGGGGTGTAGGGGCTGGAGGAGGTTACTGTGATAGGGAGTGTTGTAGGGGCTGGAGGAGGTTACAGAGATAGGGAGGGTTGTTGGGGCTAGCAGAAGTTACAGAAATAGGGAGTGTTATAGGGGCTGAAGGAGGTTACAGAGATATGGAGGGTTGTAGATTATTGAGGAGGTTACAGAGATAGGGAGTGTTGTAGGGGCTGGAGGAGGTTACAGAGATAGGGAGGGTTATATGGCTTGGAGGATGTTACTGTGAGAGGGATGTGTTTCGGGTTTGGAGGAGGTTACAGAGATAGGGAGGGTTGTAGGGGCTGAAGGAGGTTACAGAGATCGGGAGGGTTGTAGATTATTGAGGAGGTTACAGAGGTAGCGAGGGTTGTAGAGGATTGAGGAGGTTACAGAGATATTGAGGGTTGTAGGAGCTTGAGGAGTTTACAGAACTATGGAGGGTTGTAGGGGCTGGAGGAGGTTACTGTGAGAGGGAGGTGTGTCGGGTTTAGAGGAGGTTACAGGAATCAGGATAATTGTAGGGGCTGGAGGAGTTTACAGAGACAGGGAGGGTTGTTGGGGCTGGAGGAGGTTACAGAGATAGTGAGGTTGTAGGGGCTGGAGGAGGTTACAGAGTTCAGGAGGGTTGTAGAGGATTGAGGAGGTTGCGGAGATAGGGAGGGGTGTAGGGGCTGGAGCAGGTTACTGTGATAGGGAGTGTTGTTGGGGATTGAAGTGTTTACAGAGATAGGGAGGGGAGTGTGGGCTTGAGGAGGTTACAGAGATAGGGAGTGTTGTAGGGGCAGGAGGAGGTTACAGAGATAGGGAGGGTTGTTGGGGCCAGCAGAATTTACAGAGATAGGGTGGGTTGTAGGTGTTGGAGGAGGTTACAGAGATCGGGAGGGTTGTAGAGGATTGAGGAGGTTACAGAGATAGCAAGGGTTGTAGGGGATTGAGGATGTTACAGAGATAGGGAGGGTTGTAGTGGATTTAGGAGGTTAAGGAGATAGGGAGGGGTGTAGGGGCTGGAGCAGGTTACTGTGTTAGGCAGGGTTGTAGGAGATTGAGGAGGTTACAGAGATAGGGAGGTTTGGAGGGGATTCAGGAGGTTACAGAGTTAGGGAGGGGTTTAGGGCTTGAGCAGGTTATAGAGATAGTGAGTGTTGTAGGGGCTGGAGGAGGTTACAGAAATAGGGAGGGTTGTAGGGGCTGGAGGAGGTTAGACATCGGGAGGGTTGTAGATTATTGAGGAGGTTACAGAGATAGCGAGGGTTGTAGGGGATTGAGGAGGTTACAGAGATAGTGAGGGTTGTAGGAGCTTGAGGAGTTTACAGAGTTAGGGATGGTTGTTGGGCTAGCGGAAGTTACAGAGATAGGGAGGTTGTAGGTGTTGGAGGAGGTTCAGTGATCGGGAGGGTTGTAGTGGATTGCTGGAGGTTACAGAGATACGGAGGGTTGTAGGGATTGGATGTTACAGAGATAGGCAGGGTTGTAGGAGCTCGAGGAGGTTACAGTGATAAGGAGGATTTTTGGGACTGAAAGGTATCAGAAAGAGGGATGTTTGTAGGGGCTGGAGGAGTTTACCGAGATCAGGAGGATTGTAGAGGATTGAGGAGGTTACGGAGATAGGGAGGGTGTAGGGGCTGGAGGAGGTTCCTGTGATAGGGAGGGTTGTAGGGGATTGAGGAGGTTACAGAGTTAGGGAGGGGTGTAGGGGCTTGAGGAGGTTACAGAGAGATGGGAGTGTTGTAGAGGCTGGAGGAGGTTACAGAGATAGGGAGGGTTGTTGCGGCTAGCAGAAGTTACAGAAATAGGGTGTGTTATAGGGGCTGAAGGAGGTTACAGAGATATGAGGGTTGTAGATTATTGAGGAGGTTACAGAGATAGGGAGTGTTGTAGGGGCTGGAGGGGGTTACAGAGATAGGAGGGTTGTATGGGCTGGAGGAAGTTACTGTGAGAGGGATGTGTGTCGGGTTTGGAGTAGGTTACAGAGATTGGGAGAATTGTAGGGCTGAAGGAGTTTACAGAGATAGGGAGGGTTGTCGGAGCTGGAGGATGTTACAGAGATAGGGAGGGTTGTAGGTGCTGGAGGAGGTTACAGAGATAGGGAGGGTTGTCGTGGATTGAGAGGTTACAGAGATAGGGAGTGTTGTCGGGGTGGAGGAGGTTACAGAGACAGCGAGGTTTGTAGGGGGTGTAGGAGGTTAAAGAGATAGGGAGTGTTGTCGGTGCTGGTGGAGGTTACAGAGGTAGGAGGGTTGTAGAGGATTGAGGAGGTTTTGGAGATAGGGGAGGGTTGTCAGAGTTGGAGCAGGTTACAGAGATAGGGAGGGCTGTAGGGACTGGAGGATGTTACAGAGACTGAGAGGGTTGTTGGGGCCAGATGAGGTTACGAGATAGGGAGGGTTGTAGAGGATTAAGGAGGTTACAGAGATAAGGAAGGTTGTAGGGGATTGAGGAGGTTACAGAGATATGGAGGGTTGTAGGGGATTGAGGAGGTTACAGAGATATGGAGCGTTGTAGGGGGCTGTAGGAGGTTACTGTGATAGGGAGGGGTGTAGGGTTGGAGTAGGTTACAGAGATAGGGAGAATGGTAGGGGCTGGGCGGAGGGTTACAGAGATAGGGAAGGTTGTAGGGGCTGGAGGAGGTTACAGAGGCAGGGAGGGTTGTTGGGGTCGGAGGAGGTTATAGAGATCGGGAAGGTTGTAGAGGATTGAGGTGGTTACGGAGATAGGTAGGGGTGTAGGGGCTGGAGCAGGTTACTGTGATAGGGAGGTTGTTGGGGATTGAGGAGGTTACAGAGATAGGGAATGTTGTAGGGGCTGGAGGAGGTTACAGAGATAGGGAGGGTTGTTGGGGCTAGTGGAAGTTACAGAGATAGGGAGGGTTGTAGGTGTTGGAGGAGGTTACAGAGATCGGGAGGGTGTAGTGATTGAGGAGGTTACAGAATAACGAGGGTTGTAGGGGATTGAGGATGTTACAGAGATAGGGAGGGATGTAGGGCTCGAGGAGGTTACAGTGATAGGGAGGGTTGTAGGGACTGGAGAAGGTTACAGAGATAGGGATGTTTGTAGGGGCTGGAGGAGGTTACAGGGATCAGGAGGATTGTAGAGGATTGAGGAGGTTAAAGAGATAGGGAGGGGTCTAGGGGCTCGAGGAGGTTACAGAGATAGGGTATGTTGTATGGGCTGCAGGAGGTTACAGCGATAGGGAGGTTTGTAGAGGTTGGAGGATGTTACAGAGATAGGCAGGGTTGTAGGAGCTCGAGGAGGGTTACAGTGATAGGGAGGATTTTTGGGACTGGACAAGGTTACAGAGATAGGGACGTTTGTAGGGGCTGGAGGAGTTTACCGGATCAGGAGGATTGTAGAGGATTGAGGAGGTTACGGAGATAGGGAGGGTGGTAGGGGCTGGAGGAGGTTACAGAGATAGGGAGTGTTGTAGGGGCTGGAGGAGGTTACAGAGATAGGAGGGTTTGTTGCGGCTAGCAGAAGTTACAGAATAGGGAGTGTTATAGGGGCTGAAGGAGGTTACAGAGATATGGAGGGTTGTAGATTATTGAGGAGGTTACAGAGATAGGGGAGTGTTGTAGGGCTGGAGGAGGTTACAGAGATAGGAGGGTTGTATGGGCTGGAGGAAGTTACTGTGAGAGGGAGTGTGTCGGGTTTTGGAGGAGGTTACAGAGCTTGGGAGGAATTGTAGGGGCTGAAGGAGTTTACAGAGATAGGGAGGGTTGTAGGAGCTGGAGGATGTTACAGAGATAGGGAGGGTTGTAGGTGCTGGAGGAGGTTACAGAGATAGGAGGGTTGTCGTGGATTGAGGAGGTTACAGAGATAGGGAGTGTTGTCGGGGTGGAGGAGGTTACAGAGACAGCGAGGTTTGTAGGGGGTGTAGGAGGTTAACGAGATAGGGGAGTGTTGTCTGTGCTGGTGGAGGTTACAGAGGTAGGGAGGGGTTGTAGAGGATTGAGGAGGTTTGAGATAGGGAGGGTTGTCAGAGTTGGAGCAGGTTACAGAGATAGGGAGGGCTGTAGGGACTGGAGGATGTTACAGAGACTGAGAGGGTTGTTGGGGCCAGATGAGGTTACAGAGATAGGGAGGGTTGTAGAGGATTAAGGAGGTTACAGAGATAAGGAAGGTTGTAGGGGATTGAGGAGGTTAACAGAGATATGGAGGGTTGTAGGGCTGGAGGAGGTTACAGAGATATGGAGTGTTGTAGGGGCTGTAGGAGGTTACTGTGATAGGGAGGGGTGTAGGATGGTTTTCAGGGTTGGAGGAGGTTACAGAGATCATGAGGGCTGTAGGGGCTGGAGGAGGTTACTGAGAAAGGGAGGGTTGTAGAGGATTGAGGAGGTTACAGAGATAGGGAGGGTTGTAGGGAATTGAGGAGGTTACAGAGATAGGGAGGGTTGTCGGGGCTGGAGCAGGTTACAGAGATAGGGAGGGTTGTAGGGGCTGGAGGAGGTTACAGAGATAGGGAGGGTTGTAGGGGATTGAGGAGGTTACAGAGATAGGGAGGGTTGTCGGGGCTGGAGGAGGTTACAGAGATAGGGAGGGTTGTAGGGGATTGAGGAGGTTACAGAGATAGGGAGGGGTGTAGGCGCTGGAGGAGGTTGCAGAGATAGGGAGGGTTGTAGGGGATTGAGGAGGTTACAGAGATAGGGAGGGTTGTCGGGGCTGGAGGGGGTTACAGAGATAGGGAGGGTTGTCGGGGCTGGAGGAGGTTACAGAGATAGGGAGGGTTGTAGGGGCTGGAGGAGTTTACAGAGATAGGGAGGGTTGTAGAGGCTGGAGGAGGTTACAGAGATAGGGAGGGTTGTCGGGGCTGGAGGATGTTACAGAGATAGGGTGGGGTGTAGGGGCTGGAGGAGGTTACAGAGATAGGGAGGGTTGTAGAGGCTGGAGGAGGTTACAGAGATAGGGAGGGTTGTCGGGGCTGGAGGAGGTTACAGAGATAGGGAGGGGTGTAGGGGCTGGAGGAGGTTACAGAGATAGGGAGGGTTGTCGGGGCTGGAGGAGGTTATAGAGATAGGGAGGGTTGTCGGGGCTGGAGGAGTTTACAGAAATAGGGCGTTTGGGAGGGGCTGGAGGAGGTTACAGACATAGGGGGGGATTATAGGGGCTGGAGGAGTTTTACAGAGATAGGTAGGGTTGTTGGGGCTAGTGGAGGTTACACTGATAGTGAGGGTTGTAGGGGCCGGAGGAGGGTACAGAGATAGGGAGACTTGTATGGACTGGAGGAGGTTGCAGGGATCGGGATGGTGTTAGGGGCTGAGGTGGTTACAGAGATAGGGAGGGTTGTAGGGGATTGAGGAGGTATCAGAAATAGGGTGGGTTGTAGGGGCTGGAGGAGGTTACAGAGATAGGGAAGGGTGTAGGAGTTGGAGGAGGTTACAGAGATAGGGAAAATGGTAGGGGCTGGAGGAGGTTACTGGGATAGGGAGGGTTGTAGGGGCTGGAGGAGGTTACAGAGATAGAGAGGGTTGTTGGGGCTAGAGGTGTTTACAGAGGTAGGGAGGGTTTGTAGGGGCTGGAGGAGTTTACAGAGATAGGGAGGGTTGAGAGGATTGAGGAGGTTACATAGATAGGGAGGATTGTTGGGGCTGGAGGAGGTTACAGAGATAGGGAGGGTTGTTGGGGCTAACGGAAGTTACAGAGAAACGGAGGGGCTGTATGGTCTGGAGGATGTTACTGTGATATGGAGGGTTGTAGGGGATTGAGGAGGTTACAGAGATAGGGAGGGGTGTAGGAGCTGGAGGAGGTTACAGAGATAGCGAGGGTTGTTGGGGCTGGAGGAGGTTACAGAGATAGGGAATGTTGTAGGTGCTGGATGAGATCTCTGTGATACGGAGGCTTGTAGGGTATTGCGGAGGTTACAGAGATAGGGACGGTGTAGGGTTTGGAGGACGTTACAGAGATAGGGAGTGTTGTAGGGGCTGGAGGAGGTAACAGAGATAGGGAGGGTTGTAGGTGATTGAGGAGGTTACAGAGATAGGGAGGGTTGTTCGGGCTAGTGGAAGTTACAGAGATAGGGAAAGTTGTAGGTGCTGGAGGTGGTTACAGAGATAGGGAGGGTTGTATGGACTGGAGGAGGTTACAGAGATAGGGACTGTTGTAGCTACTGGAGGAGGTTACAGAGATAGGGAGGGTTGTAGGGGCTGGAGGAGGTTACAGAGATCGCGAGGGTTGTAGAGGATTGAGGAGGTTACAGAGATATGGAGGTTTGTGGGGATTGAGGACGTTACAGAGATGGGAGGGTTGTAGGGGCTGGAGGAGGTACAGAGATAGGGAGGAATGGTAGAGGATTGAGGAGGTTCGGGAGATAGGGAGGGGTGTAGGGGCTGGAGGAGGTTACTGTGATAGGGAGTGTTGTAGGGGCTGGAGGAGGATTCCAGAGATGGGAGGTTTGTTGGGCTAGCGGAATTTACCGAAATAGGGAGGGTTGTAGGGGCTGAAGGAGGTTACAGAGATCGGGAGGATTTTAGATTATTGAGGAGGTTACAGAGATAGGGGAAGGTTGTAGGGGATTGAGGAGGTTTACAGAGATAGGGAGGGTTGTAGGAGCTTGAGCAGGTTACAGAGATATGGAGGGTTGTAGGGCTGGAGGAGGTTACTTTGAGAGGGAGGTGTGTCGGGTTTGGAGGAGGTTACAGAGATGGCGAGGTTTGTAGGGAATTGAGGATGTTACAGAGATAGGGAGTGTTGTTGGGGCTGGTGGAGGTTACACAGATAGTGAGGGTTGTAGGGGCCGGAGGAGGGTAGAGAGATAGGAGACTTGTATGGACTGGAGGAGGTTGCAGAGATCGGGATGGTGTTAGGGGCTGGAGGTGGTTACAGAGATAGGGAGGGTTGTAGGGGATTGAGGAGTTTACAGAGAAAAGGTGGTTTGTAGGGGCTGGAGGAGGTTACAGAGATAGGGAAGGGTGTAGGAGTTGGAGGAGGTTACAGAGATAGGGAAAATGGTAGGGGCTGGAGGAGGTTACTGGGATAGGGAGGGTTGTAGGGGCTGGAGAGGTTACAGAGATAGGGAGGGTTGTTGGGGCTAGAGGTGTTTACAGAGATAGAGGGATGGTTGTAGGGGCTGGAGGAGTTTACAGATATAGGGAGGGTTGTAGAGTATTGAAGAAGTTACATAGATAGGGAGGATTGTTGGGGCTGGAGGAGGTTACAGAGATAGGGAGGGTTGTAGGGGACTGGAGGAGGTTCAGAGATAGGGAGGGTTGTAGGGACTGGAGGTGGCTTCAGAGATAGTGAGCGTTGTAGGGGCTGGAGGAGGTTACAGAGATAGGGAGGGTTGTAGTGGTTGGAGGAGGTTACAGAGATAGGGAGTGTTGTAGGGACTGGAGGAGGTTACAGAGATAGGGAGGAGTGTAGGGGCTGGAGGAGGTTACAGAGACAGGGAGGGTTGTGGGGGATTGGAGGAGGTTACAGAGATAGGGAGGGGTGTAGGGGCTGGAGGAGGTTACAGAGATAGGGAGGAGTGTAGGGACTGGAGGAGTTACAGAGATAGGGAGGGTTGTTGGCGCTAACGGAAGTTACAGAGAAACGGAGGGCTGTATGGTCTGGAGGATGTTACTGTGATATGGAGGGTTGTAGGGAATTGAGGAGGTTACAGAGATAGGGAGGGGTGTAGGAGCTGGAGGAGGTTACAGAGATAGCGAGGGTTGTTGGGGGCTGGAGGAGGTTACAGAGATAGGGAGGGTTGTAGGGGCTGGAGGAGGTTACAGAGATAGGGGAGGGTTGTCGGGGCTGGAGGAGGTTATAGAGATAGGGAGGGTTGTCCGGGCTGGAGGAGTTTACAGAAATAAGGGCGTTTGGGAGGGGCTGGAGGAGGTTACAGACATAGGGGGGATTATAGGGGCTGGAGGAGTTTACAGAGATAGGTAGGGTTGTTGGGGCTAGTGGAGGTTACACTGATAGTGAGGGTTGTAGGGGCCGGAGGAGGGTACAGAGATAGGGAGACTTGTATGGACTGGAGGAGGTTGCAGGGATCGGGATGGTGTTAGGGGCTGGAGGTGGTTACAGAGATAGGGAGGGTTGTAGGGGATTGAGGAGGTATCAGAAATAGGGTGGGTTGTAGGGGCTGGAGGAGGTTACAGAGATAGGGAAGGGTGTAGGAGTTGGAGGAGGTTACAGAGATAGGGAAAATGGTAGGGGCTGGAGGAGGTTACTGGGATAGGAGGGTTGTAGGGGCTGGAGGAGGTTACAGAGATAGAGAGGGTTGTTGGGCTAGAGGTGTTTACAGAGGTAGGGAGGGTTGTAGGGGCTGGAGGAGTTTACAGAGATAGGGAGGGTTGTAGAGGATTGAGGAGGTTACATAGATAGGGAGGATTGTTGGGGCTGGAGGAGGTTACAGAGATAGGGAGGGTTGTTGGGGCTAACGGAAGTTACAGAGAAACGGAGGGCTGTATGGTCTGGAGGATGTTACTGTGATATGGAGGGTTGTAGGGGATTGAGGAGGTTACAGAGATAGGGAGGGGTGTAGGAGCTGGAGGAGGTTACAGAGATAGCGAGGGTTGTTGGGGCTGGAGGAGGTTACAGAGATAGGGAATGTTGTAGGTGCTGGATGAGATCTCTGTGATACGGAGGCTTGTAGGGTATTGCGGAGGTTACAGAGATAGGGACGGGTGTAGGGTTTGGAGGACGTTACAGAGATAGGGAGTGTTGTAGGGGCTGGAGGAGGTAACAGAGATAGGGAGGGTTGTAGGTGATTGAGGAGGTTACAGAGATAGGGAGGGTTGTTCGGGCTAGCGGAAGTTACAGAGATAGGGAGGGGTGTATGGGCTGGAGGAGGTTACAGAGATAGGGAGGGGTGTATGGGCTGGAGGAAGTTACGTAGATAGGGACGGCTGCAGCTACTGGAGGAGGTTACAGAGATAGGGAGGGTTGTAGGGGCTGGAGGAGGTTTCAGAGATAGGGAGGGTTGTAGAGGATTGAGGAGGTTACAGAGATATGGAGGTTTGTGGGGGATTGAGGACGTTACAGAGATTGGGAGGGTTGTAGGGGCTGGAGGAGGTTACAGAGATAGGGAGGAATGTAGAGGATTGAGGAGGTTACGGAGATAGGGAGGGGTGTAGGGGCTGGAGGAGGTTACTGTGATAGGGAGTGTTGTAGGGGGCTGGAGGAGATTCAGAGATAGGGAGGTTTGTTGGGGCTAGCGGAATTTACCGAAATAGGGAGGGTTGTAGGGGCTGAAGGAGGTTACAGAGATCGGGAGGATTTTAGATTATTGAGGAGGTTACAGAGATAGCGAAGGTTGTAGGGGATTGAGGAGGTTACAGAGATAGGGAGGGTTGTAGGAGCTTGAGCAGGTTACAGAGATATGGAGGGTTGTAGGGGCTGGAGGAGGTTACTTTGAGAGGGAGGTGTGTCGGGTTTGGAGGAGGTTACAGAGATGGCGAGGTTTGTAGGGAATTGAGGATGTTACAGAGATAGGGAGTGTTGTTGGGGCTGGTGGAGGTTACACAGATAGTGAGGGTTGTAGGGGCCGGAGGAGGGTAGAGAGATAGGGAGACTTGTATGGACTGGAGGAGGTTGCAGAGATCGGGATGGTGTTAGGGGCTGGAGGTGGTTACAGAGATAGGGAGGGTTGTAGGGGATTGAGGAGTTTACAGTGATAGGGTGGGTTGTAGGGGCTGGAGGAGGTTACAGAGATAGGGAAGGGTGTAGGAGTTGGAGGAGGTTACAGAGATAGGGAAAATGGTAGGGGCTGGAGGAGGTTACTGGGATAGGGAGGGTTGTAGGGGCTGGAGGAGGTTACTGAGATAGGGAGGGTTGTTGGGGTTAGAGGTGTTTACAGAGATAGGGATGGTTTGTAGGGGCTGGAGGAGTTTACAGATATAGGGAGGGTTGTAGAGGATTGAAGAAGTTACATAGATAGGGAGGATTGTTGGGGCTGGAGGAGGTTACAGAGATAGGGAGGGTTGTAGGGACTGGAGGAGGTTCCAGAGATAGGGAGGGTTGTAGGGACTGGAGGTGGCTACAGAGATAGTGAGCGTTGTAGGGGCTGGAGGAGGTTACAGAGATAGGGAGGGTTGTAGGGGCTGGAGGAGGTTACAGAAATAGGCTGGGTTGTAGGGGCTGGAGGAGGTTACAGAGATAGGGAGGGGTGTAGGGGCTGGAGGAGGTTACAGAGACAGGGAGGGTTGTAGGGGCTGGAGGAGGTTGCAGAGATAGGGAGGGTTGTAGGGGCTGGTGGAGATTACAGAGGTAGGGAGGGTTGTAGGGGCTGGAGGAGTTTACAGAGATAGGGAGGGTTGTAGAGGATTGAGGAGGTTACATAGATAGGGAGGATTGTTGGGGCTGGAGGAGGTTACAGAGATAGGGAGGGTTGTTGGCGCTAACGGAAGTTACAGAGAAACGGAGGGCTGTATGGTCTGGAGGATGTTACTGTGATATGGAGGGTTGTAGGGAATTGAGGAGGTTACAGAGATAGGGAGGGGTGTAGGAGCTGGAGGAGGTTACAGAGATAGCGAGGGTTGTTGGGGCTGGAGGAGGTTACAGAGATAGGGAATGTTGTAGGTGCTGGATGAGATCTCTGTGATACGGAGGCTTGTAGGGTATTGCGGAGGTTACAGAGATAGGGACGGGTGTAGGGTTTGGAGGACGTTACAGAGATAGGGAGTGTTGTAGGGGCTGGAGGAGGTAACAGAGATAGGGAGGGTTGTAGGTGATTGAGGAGGTTACAGAGATAGGGAGGGTTGTTCGGGCTAGCGGAAGTTACAGAGATAGGGAAAGTTGTAGGTGCTGGAGGTGGTTACAGAGATAGGGAGGGTTGTATGGACTGGAGGAGGTTACAGAGATAGGGACTGTTGTAGCTACTGGAGGAGGTTACAGAGATAGGGAGGGTTGTAGGGGCTGGAGGAGGTTACAGAGATCGGGAGGGTTGTAGAGGATTGAGGAGGTTACAGAGATATGGAGGTTTGTGGGGGATTGAGGACGTTACAGAGATTGGGAGGGTTGTAGGGGCTGGAGGAGGTTACAGAGATAGGGAGGAATGTAGAGGATTGAGGAGGTTACGGAGATAGGGAGGGGTGTAGGGGCTGGAGGAGGCTACTGTGATAGGGAGTGTTGTAGGGGCTGGAGGAGATTCCAGAGATAGGGAGGTTTGTTGGGGCTAGCGGAATTTACCGAAATAGGGAGGGTTGTAGGGGCTGAAGGAGGTTACAGAGATCGGGAGGATTTTAGATTATTGAGGAGGTTACAGAGATAGCGAAGGTTGTAGGGGATTGAGGAGGTTACAGAGATAGGGAGGGTTGTAGGAGCTTGAGCAGGTTACAGAGATATGGAGGGTTGTAGGGGCTGGAGGAGGTTACTTGAGAGGGAGGTGTGTCGGGTTTGGAGGAGGTTACAGAGAAGGCGAGGTTTGTAGGGAATTGAGGATGTTACAGAGATAGGGAGTGTTGTTGGGGCTGGTGGAGGTTACACAGATAGTGAGGGTTGTAGGGGCCGGAGGAGGGTAGAGAGATAGGGAGACTTGTATGGACTGGAGGAGGTTGCAGAGATCGGGATGGTGTTAGGGGCTGGAGGTGGTTACAGAGATAGGGAGGGTTGTAGGGGATTGAGGAGTTTACAGAGATAGGGTGGGTTGTAGGGGCTGGAGGAGGTTACAGAGATAGGGAAGGGTGTAGGAGTTGGAGGAGGTTACAGAGATAGGGAAAATGGTAGGGGCTGGAGGAGGTTACTGGGATAGGGAGGGTTGTAGGGGCTGGAGGAGGTTACAGGGATAGGGAGGGTTGTTGGGGCTAGAGGTGTTTACAGAGATAGGGAGGGTTGTAGGGACTGGAGGAGGTTCCAGAGATAGGGAGGGTTGTAGGGACTGGAGGAGGCTACAGAGATAGTGAGCGTTGTAGGGGCTGGAGGAGGTTACAGAGATAGGGAGGGTTGTAGGGGCTGGAGGAGGTTACAGAAATAGGGTGTGTTGTAGGGGCTGGAGGAGGTTACAGAGATAGGGAGGGGTGTACGGGCTGGAGGAGGTTACAGAGACAGGGAGGGTTGTAGGGGCTGGAGGAGGTTGCAGAGATAGGGAGGGTTGTAGGGGCTGGTGGAGGTTACAGAGACAGGGAGGGTTGTAGGGACTGGAAAAGCTTACAGATATTGTGAGGGTTGTAGGCGCTGGGAGAACTTACAGAGATAGGGAGTGTTGTAGGGGTTGGAAGAGGTTGCAGAGATAGGGAGATTTGTTGGGGCTGGAAACGCTTACAGAGATAGTGAGGGTTGTAGGGGCTGGAGGAGGTTACAGAGATAGGGAGGGTTGTAGGGGCTGGAAGAGGTTACAGAGATAGGGAGGGTTGTAGGGGTTGGAAGAGGTTACAGAGATAGGGAGGGTTGTTGGGGCTGGAGGAGGTTACAGAGATAGGGAGGATTGTAGAGGATTGAGGAGGTTACAGAGATAGGGAGGGTTGTCGGGTCTGGAGGAGGTTACAGAGATAGGGATGGTTTTCAGGGTTGGAGGAGGTTACAGAGATCATGAGGGCTGTAGGGGCTGGAGGAGGTTACTGAGAAAGGGAGGGTTGTAGAGGATTGAGGAGGTTACAGAGATAGGGAGGGTTGTAGGGAATTGAGGAGGTTACAGAGATAGGGAGGGTTGTCGGGGCTGGAGGAGGTTACAGAGATAGGGAGGGTTGTAGGGGCTGGAGGAGGTTACTGAGAAAGGGAGGGTTGTAGAGGATTGAGGAGGTTACAGAGATAGGGAGGGTTGTAGAGGATTGAGGAGGTTACAGAGATAGGGAGGGTTGTCGGGGCTGGAGGAGGTTACAGAGATAGGGAGGGTTGTAGGGGCTGGAGGAGGTTACAGAGATAGGGAGGGTTGTAGGGGATTGAGGAGGTTACAGAGATAGGGAGGGTTGTCGGGGCTGGAGGAGGTTACAGAGATAGGGAGGGTTTGTAGGGGATTGAGGAGGTTACAGAGATAGGGAGGGGTGTAGGCGCTGGAGGAGGTTACAGAGATAGGGAGGGTTGTAGGGGATTGAGGAGGTTACAGAGATAGGGAGGGTTGTCGGGGCTGGAGGGGTTTACAGAGATAGGGAGGGTTGTCAGGGCTGGAGGAGGTTACAGAGATAGGGAGGGTTGTAGGGGCTGGAGGAGGTTACAGAGATAGGGATGGTTGTAGGGGCTGGAGGAGTTTTCAGATATAGGGAGGGTTGTAGAGGATTGAGGAGGTTACATAGATAGGGAGGATTGTTGGGGCTGGAGGAGGTTACAGAGATAGGGAGGGTTGTAGGGACTGGAGGAGGTTCCAGAGATAGGGAGGGTTGTAGGGACTGGAGGAGGCTACAGAGATAGTGTGCGTTGTAGGGGCTGGAGGAGGTTACAGAGATAGGGAGGGTTGTAGGGGCTGGAGGAGGTTACAGAAATAGGGTGTGTTGTAGGGGCTGGAGGAGGTTACAGAGATAGGGAGGGGTGTAGGGGCTGGAGGAGGTTACAGAGACAGGGAGGGTTGTAGGGGCTGGAGGAGTTTGCAGAGATAGGGAGGGTTGTAGGGGCTGGTGGAGGTTACAGAGACAGGGAGGGTTGTAGGGACTGGAAAAGCTTACAGAGATTGTGAGGGTTGTAGGCGCTGGGAGAACTTACAGAGATAGGGAGGGTTGTAGGGGTTGGAAGAGGTTGCGGAGATAGGGAGATTTGTTGGGGCTGGAAACGCTTACAGAGATAGTGAGGGTTGTAGGGGCTGGAGGAGGTTACAGAGATAGGGAGGGTTGTAGGGGCTGGAAGAGGTTACAGAGATAGGGAGGGTTGTAGGGGTTGGAAGAGGTTACAGAGATAGGGAGGGTTGTTGGGGCTGGAGGAGGTTACAGAGATAGGGAGGATTGTAGAGGATTGAGGAGGTTACAGAGATAGGGAGGTTTGTCGGGTCTGGAGGAGGTTACAGAGATAGGGAGGGTTTTCAGGGTTGGAGGAGGTTACAGAGATCATGAGGGCTGTAGGGGCTGGAGGAGGTTACTGAGAAAGGGAGGGTTGTAGAGGATTGAGGAGGTTACAGAGATAGGGAGGGTTGTAGGGGATTGAGGAGGTTACAGAGATAGGGAGGGTTGTCGGGGCTGGAGGAGGTTACAGAGATAGGGAGGGTTGTAGGGGCTGGAGGAGGTTACAGAGATAGGGAGGGTTGTAGGGGATTGAGGAGGTTACAGAGATAGGGAGGGTTGTCGGGGCTGGAGGAGGTTACAGAGATAGGGAGGGTTGTAGGGGATTGAGGAGGTTACAGAGATAGGGAGGGGTGTAGGCGCTGGAGGAGGTTACAGAGATAGGGAGGGTTGTAGGGGATTGAGGAGGTTACAGAGATAGGGAGGTTTGTCGGGGCTGGAGGAGGTTACAGAGATAGGGTGGGTTGTCGGGGCTGGAGGAGGTTACAGAGATAGGGAGGGGTGTAGGGGCTGGAGGAGGTTACAGAGATAGGGAGGGTTGTAGAGGCTGGAGGAGGTTACAGAGATAGGGAGGGTTGTCGGGGCTGGAGGAGGTTACAGCGATAGGGAGGGTTGTCGGGGCTGGAGGAGGTTACAGAGATAGGGAGGGGTGTAGTGGCTGGAGGAGGTTACAGAGATAGGGAGGGTTGTCGGGGCTGGAGGAGGTTATAGAGATAGGGAGGGTTGTCGGGGCTGGAGGAGTTTACAGAAATAGGGCGTTTGGGAGGGACTGGAGGAGGTTACAGACATAGGGGGGATTATAGGGGCTGGAGGAGTTTACAGAGATAGGGAGGGTTGTTGGGGCTAGTGGAGGTTACACAGATAGTGAGGGTTGTAGGGGCCGGAGGAGGGTACAGAGATTGGGAGACGTGTACGGACTGGAGGAGGTTGCAGGGATCGGGATGGTGTTAGGGGCTGGAGGTGGTTACAGAGATAGGGAGGGTTGTAGGGGATTGAGGAGGTATCAGAAATAGGGTGGGTTGTAGGGGCTGGAGGAGGTTACAGAGATAGGGAAGGGTGTAGGAGTTGGAGGAGGTTACAGAGATAGGGAAAATGGTAGGGGCTGGAGGAGGTTACTGGGATAGGGAGGGTTGTAGGGGCTGGAGGAGGTTACAGAGATAGAGAGGGTTGTTGGGGCTAGAGGTGTTTTACAGAGATAGGGAGGCTTGTAGGGGCTGGAGGAGGTTACAGAGATAGGGATGGTTGTAGGGGCTGGAGGACTTTACAGAGATAGGGAGGGTTGTAGAGGATTGAGGAGGTTACATAGATAGGGACGATTGTTGGGGCTGGAGGAGGTTACAGAGATAGGGAGGGTTGTTGGGGCTAACGGAAGTTACAGAGATACGGAGGGCTGTATGGGCTGGAGGAGGTTACTGTGATAGGCAGAGTTGTAGGGGATTGAGGAGGTTACAGAGATAGGGAGGGGTGTAGGAGCTGGAGGAGTTTACAGAGATAGCGCGGGTTGTTGGGGCTGGAGGAGGTTACAGAGATAGGGAATGTTGTAGGTGCTGGATGAGATCTCTGTGATACGGAGGCTTGTAGGGTATTGCGGAGGTTACAGAGATAGGGACGGGTGTAGGGTTTGGAGGACGTTACAGAGATAGGGAGGGGTGTATGGGCTGGAGGAGTTTACAGAGATAGGGAGGGTTGTTCGGGCTAGCGGAAGTTACAGAGATAGGGAAAGTTGTAGGTGCTGGAGGTGGTTTCAGAGATAGGGAGGGTTGTATGGACTGGAGGAGGTTACAGAGATAGGGACTGTTGTAGCTGCTGGAGGAGGTTACAGAGATAGGGAGGGTTGTAGGGACTGGAGGAGGCTCCAGAGATAGGGAGGGTTGTTGGGGCTGGAGGAGGTTACAGAGATGGGGAGGGTTGTAGAGGATTGAGGAGGTTACAGAGATATGGAGGTTTGTGGCGGATTGAGGACGTTACAGAGATTGGGAGGGTTGTAGGGGCTGGAGGAGGTTACAGAGATAGGGAGGGTTGTATGGGATTGAGGCGGTTACAGTGATAGGGATGGTTGTAGGGACTGGAGAAGGTTACAGAGATCGGGAGGAATGTAGAGGATTGAGGAGGTTACGGAGATAGGGAGGTGTGTAGGGGCTGGAGGAGGTTACTGTGATAGGGAGTGTTGTAGGGGCTGGAGGAGATTCCAGAGATAGGGAGGATTGTTGGGGCTAGTGGAAGTTACCGAAATAGGGAGGGTTGTAGGGGCTGAAGGAGGTTACAGAGATCGGGAGGGTTTTAGATTATTGAGGAGGTTACAGAGATAGCGAGGGTTGTAGGGGATTGAGGAGGTTACAGAGATAGGGAGGGTTGTAGGAGCTTGAGCAGGTTACAGAGATATGGAGGGTTGTAGGGGCTGGAGGAGGTTACTTTGAGAGGGAGGTGTGTCGGGTTTGGAGGAGGTTACAGAGATCAGGAGAATTGTAGGGGCTGGAGGAATTTACAGAGACAGGGAAGGTTGTTGGGGCTGGAGGAGGTTACAGAGACAGGGAAGGTTGTTGGGGCTGCAGGAGGTTACAGAGATAGCGAGGGTTGTAGGGAATTGAGGATGTTACAGAGATAGGGAGTGTTGTTGGGGCTAGTGGAGGTTACACAGATAGTGAGGGTTGTAGGGGCCGGAGGAGGGTATCGAGATAGGGAGACTTGTATGGACTGGAGGAGGTTGCAGACATCGGGATGGTGTTCGGGGCTGGAGGTGGTTGCAGAGATAGGGAGGGTTGTAGGGGATTGAGGAGGTTACAGAGATAGGGTGGGTTGTAGGGGCTGGAGGAGGTTACAGAGATAGGGAAGGGTGTAGGAGTTGGAGGAGGTTACAGAGATAGGGAAAATGGTAGGGGCTGGAGGAGGTTACTGGGATAGGGAGGGTTGTAGGGGCTGGAGGAGGTTACAGAGATAGGGAGGGTTGTTGGGGCTAGAGGTGTTTACAGAGATAGGGAGGGTTGTAGGGGCTGGAGGAGGTTACAGAGATAGGGATGGTTGTAGGTGCTGGAGGAGTTTACAGAGATAGGGAGATGTGTAGAGGATTGAGGAGGTTACATAGATAGGGAGGATTGTTGGGGCTGGAGGAGGTTACAGAGATAGGGAGGGTTTTTGGGGCTAACGGAGGTTACAGAGATACGGAAGGCTGCATGGGCTGGAGGAGGTTACTGTGATAGGGAGGGTTGTAGGGGATTGAGGAGGTTACAGAGATAGGGAGGGGTGTATGTGCTGGAGGAGTTTACAGAGATAGGGAGATGTGTAGAGGATTGAGGAGGTTACATAGATAGGGAGGATTGTTGGGGGCTGGAGGAGGTTACAGAGATAGGGAGGGTTGTTGGGGCTAACGGAAGTTACAGAGATACGGAAGGCTGCATGGGCTGGAGGAGGTTACTGTGATAGGGAGGGTTGTAGGGGATTGAGGAGGTTACAGAGATAGGGAGGGGTGTAGTTGCTGGAGGAGATTACAGAGATAGCGAGGGTTTTGGGGTGGAGGAGGTTACAGCGATAGGGAATGTTGTAGTTGCTGGATGAGATCTTTGTGATACGGAGGCTTGTAGGGTATTGCGGAGGTTGCAGAGATAGGGACGGGTGTAGGGTTTGGAGGAGGTTACAGAGATAGGGAGTGTTGTAGGGGCTGGAGGAGGTAACAGAGATAGGGAGGGTTGTAGGTGATTGAGGAGGTTACAGAGATAGGGAGGGGTGTATGGGCTGGAGGAGTTTACAGAGATAGGGAGGGTTGTTCAGGCTAGCGGAAGTTACAGAGATAGGGAAAGTTGTAGGTGCTGGAGGTGGTTACAGAGATAGAGAGGGTTGTATGGACTGGAGGAGGTTACAGAGATAGGGGCTGTTGTAGCTGTTGGAGGAGGTTACAGTGATTGGGAGGGTTGTAGGGACTGGAGGAGGTTGCAGAGATAGGTGTGTAGGGGCTGGAGGAGGTTACAGAGATCGGGAGGGTTGTAGAGGATTGAGGAGGTTACAGAGATATGGAGGTTTGTGGGGGATTGAGGACGTTACAGATATTGGGAGGGTTGTAGGGACTGGAGGAGGTTACAGAGATAGGGAGCGTTTTTTGGGCTAGCGGAGGTTACAGAGATAGGGAGGTTTGTAGGGGCTGGAGGAGGTTACAGAGATAGGGAGTGTTGTAGGGGCTGGAGGCAGTTACAGAGACAGGGATGGTTGTAGGGGCTGGAGGAGGTTAGAGAGATAGGGAGTGTTGTAAGGGATTAAGGAGGTTACAGAAATAAGAGGGTTTTAGGTGCTGGAGGAGGTTACAGAGACAGAGAGAGATGTTGGGGCTGGAGGAGGTTACAGTGATTGGGAGTGTTGTAGGGACTGGAGGAGGTTACAGAGATAGGGAGGGTTGGAGGGGCTGGAGGACGTTACAGAGATTGGGAGGGTTGTAGGTGCTTGAGAAGGTTACAGAGATATGGAGTGTTGTAGGGGCTGGAGGAGGTTACTTTGAGAGGGAGGGCTGGAGGAGGTTACAGAGATAGGGAGGGCTGTAGGGGCTGGAGGAGGTTACAGAAATAGGGAGGGGTGTAGGGGCTGGAGTTGGTTACAGTGATAGGGAGGGGTGTAGGGGCTGGAGGAGGTTACAATGATAGGGAGGGTTGTAGGGACTGGAGGAGGTTACAGAGATAGGGAGGGGTGTAGGGGCTGGAGGATGTTACAGAGATAGGGAGGGGTGTAGGGGCTGCAGGAGGTTACAGAGATAGGGAGGGTTGTAGGGGCTGGAGGAGGTTACAGAGACAGCGAGGGTTGTAGGGGCTGGAGGAGGTTACAGAGATAGGGAGGGTTGTAGGGCCTCGAGGAGGTTACAGAGACAGGGAGGGCTGTAGGGACTGGAAAAGCTTACAGAGATAGTGAGGGTTGTAGGGGCTGGAGGAGGTTACAGAGATAGGGAGGGTTGTAGGGGCTGGAAGAGGTTACAGAGATTGGGAGGGTTGTAGGGGCTGGAAGAGGTTACAGAGATAGGGAGGGTTGTCGGGGCTGGAAGAGGTTACAGAGATAGGGAGGGTTGTTGGGTCTGGAGGAGGTTACAGAGATAGGGAGGGTTGTAGGTGATTGAGGAGGTTACAGAGATAGGGAGGGGTGTATGGGCTGGAGGAGTTTACAGAGATAGGGAGGGTTGTTCGGGCTAGCGGAAGTTACAGAGATAGGGAAAGTTGTAGGTGCTGGAGGTGGTTACAGAGATAGGGAGGGTTGTATGGACTGGAGGAGGTTACAGAGATAGGGACTGTTGTAGCTGCTGGAGGAGGTTACAGAGATAGGGAGGGTTGTAGGGACTGGAGGAGGTTCCAGAGATTGGGATGGTTGTAGGTGCTGGAGGAGGTTACAGAGATCGGGAGGATTGTAGAGGATTGAGGAGGTTACAGAGATATGGAGGCTTGTGGGGGATTGAGTACATTACAGAGATTGGGAGGGTTGTAGGGGCTGGAGGAGTTTACTGTGATAGGGAGGGGTGTTGAAGTTGGAGGAAGTTACAGAGTTCGGGAGAATGGTAGGGCTGGAGGAATTTACAGAGATAGGGGGTTGTAGGGGCTAGAGGAGGTTACAGAGATAGGGTGGGGTGTACGGGCTGGAGGAGGTTACAGAGATAGGGAGGGTTGTCGGGTGGAGGAGGTTACATGGATAGGGAGAATGGTAGGGGCTGGAGGAGTTTACAGAGATAGGGGGTTGTAGGGGCTGGAGGAGGTTACAGAGATAGGGAGGGTTGTATGGAATTGAGTAGGTTACAGAGATAGGGAGGGTTGTCGGGGCTGGAGGAGGTTACAGAGATAGGGAGGAGTGTAAATGGGATCACCCTCATTGTAAATGAGGAATGCAATTGTTATAGGAGATTCATTTTAAGGGGAATAGTTTGGCGTTTCTGTGGCTGCAAACCAGACTCCAGGATGGTATGTTGCCTCCCTGGTGCTATGGTCAAGGATGTCTCAGAGCGGCTACAGGACATTCTGAAGAGGGAGGGTGAACAGCCTACGGTCGTGGTACACATTGGTACAAACGACATAGGTTAAAAAAAGGGGAAGAGGCCCTAATAGCAGAATATAGGCAGTAAGAAGTAAGTTGAAAAGTAGGACCACCAAGGTAGAGATCTCAGGATTACTACCAGTGCCACATGCCAGTCAGATTAGAAATAACAGGACATACCGGATGAATACGTGGCTGAAGAGATGGTGTGAAGGGGTGGGTTTCAGAATCCTGGGGCATTGGGTCCAGTTCTGGAGGAGGTGGGACCAGTACAAACTGGACGGGTTACACCCGGGCAGGACTAGGACTGATGTCCGAGGGGGAACATTTGCTAGAGAGGTTGGGGAGGGTTTTAAACTAAAATGGCAGGGGGATGGGAACCTATGCAAAGATTCAGAGGAAGGGGATTCAAAGACAGGAACCAAAGACTGAAAGCGGAATTAGAAAAGTGATAGAGAATTCAAGGGCAAGAATCAAACAGGGCCTCAGTGAAAAATAGTGGGAACAGGACAAGTAATGTTAAAAAGACAAGCCTTAAGGATTTGTGCCTGAATGCGAGGAGCATTCGCAATAAAATGGATGAATTAACCGCGCAAATAGATGGAAACAGGTGTGATATAGTCGGGATTACAGAGACATGGGCTGCAGGGTGACCAGGGATGAGAACTGAACATCCAGGGGTATTCAGTATTTAGGAAGGACAGACAAAAAGGAAAAGGTGGTGGAGTTGCATTGCTGGTTAAAGTGGAAATTAACGCAATAGTGAGGAAAGATATTAGCTCCGACGATGTGGAATCTGTATGGGTGGAGCTGAAAAACACTAAGTGGCAAACTGTAGTGGTGATGTTGGGGAATGGCATTAAACAGGAAATTAGAGATGCATGTAATAAAGGAACATCTGTAATTATGAGCAATTTTAATCTGCATATAGATTGGGCAAATCAAATTTGTAACAATATCGTAGGGGAGGAATTCCGGGAGGGTATATGGGATGTTTTTCTGGATCAATATGTTGAGGAACAAATTAGAGAACAGGCCATCCTCGACTGGGGTATTGTGTAATGAGAAAGGAATAATTGGCAATCGAGTTGTGCGAGGCCCCTTGGGGATGAGCGACCACAATATGATAGAATTCTTCATCAAGATGAAGAGTGATGTAGTTGATTCTGAGACTTTGGTCCTGAATCTTAATAAAGGAAACTACGATGGTATGAGGCACGAGTTGACTATGATGGATTGGGAAACGTTACTTAAAGGGATGACGGTGGATAGGTAATGGCAAACATTTAAAGAGCGCATGGGTGAACGGCAGCAATTGTTTATTCCTATCTGGCGAGAAAGTAAAACAGGAAAGGTGGCCAGACCATGGCTGACAAGGGAAATTAGAGATAGTATTAGATGGAAGGAAGAGGCATACAGATTGGCCAGAAAAAAACAACAGACCTGAGGATAGGGAGCAGTTTAGAATTCTGCAAAGGAGGACCAAGAGATTGATTAAGAAGGGGAAAATAGAGTACGAGAGTAAGCTTGCAGGGAACATAAAAACTGACTGTAAAAGTCTCTATAGGTATGTGAAGAGAAGAAGATTGGTGAAGACAAATGTAGATCCCTTACAGTCAGAAACAGGGGAATTTATAATGGGGAACAAAGAAATGACTGACTAACTAAATACATACTTTAGTTCTGTCTTCACAAAGGAGGACACTAATAACATACCAGAAATGTTGGGGACACAGGGTTTTGTGAGAGGGAGGAACTGAAAGAAATCAGCATTAGTAGAGAAATGGTGTTGAGGAAATTGATGGGATTGAATGCCGATAAATCCCCAGAGCCTGATAATCTACATCCCAGAGTACTTAAGGAAGTGGCCCTAGAAATAGTGGATGCATTGGTGGTCATCTTCCGAGATTCTATAGACTCTGGAACAGTTCCTACAGATTGGAGGGTAGCTAATGTAACCCCACTATTCAAGAAGGGAGGCAGAGAGAAAACAGGGAATTATAGACCAGTCAGCCTGACGTCGGTAGTGGGGAAAATTCTAGAGTCCATTATAAAAGATTTAATAGCTGAGCATGTGGAAAACAGAGGCAGAATCGGACAGAGTCAGCATGGATTTAAGAAAGGGAAATCATGCTTGGCAAAATGACTGGAATTTTTCGAGGATGTAACTAGTAGAGTTGAGGGGGAGCCAGTGGATGTGGTTTATTTGGATTTTCAGAAGGCTTTCGACAAAGTCCCACATAAGAGATTGGCACATAAAATTAAAGCGCATGGGATTGGGGGTAGTCTACTGAGATGGATAGAAACCTGATTGGCAGACAAGAAACAAAGAGCAGGAATAAACGACACCTTACGTCACATCAACAATTTCCACTTCCCTGGCCCCAACCACTTCCTCTTCACCATGAACGTCCAATCCCTCTACACCTCCATCCCCCACCAGGATGGTCTGAGGGCCCTTAGCTTCTTCCTCGAACAGAGGCCCGAACAATCCCCATCCACCACTACTCTCCTCCGTCGGGCTGAACTTGTTCTCACACTGAACAATTTCTCCTTCAACTTCTCTCACTTCCTCCAAATAAAAGGTGTGGCTATGGGTACCCGCATGGGCCCCAGCTATGCCTGTCTCTTTATGAGGTATGTGGAACATTCTTTGTTCCAGTCTTACTCCGGCCCCCTCCCACAACTCTTTTTCTGGTACATCGATGATTACTTTGGTGCTGCTTCATGCTCTCGTCGGGACTTGGAAAAATTTATTAATTTTGCTTCCAATCTCCACCCCTCCATCATTTTCACATGGTCCATCTCTGACACTTCCCTTCCCTTCCTTGACCTCTCTGTCTCAATCTCTGGTGATAGACTGTCCACCAATATCCATTACAAGCCTACCGACTCCCACAGCTACCTCGACTACAGCTCCTCACACCCCGCTTCCTGTAAGGACTATATCCCATTCTCTCAGTTCCTTCGCCTCTGTCACAACTGTTCCGATGATGCTACCTTCAAAAGCAGTTCCTCTGACATGTCCTCCTTCTTCCTTAACCGAGGTTTTCCACCCACGGTCGTTGACAGGGCCCTCAACCGTGTCCAGCTCATCTCCCATGCATCCGCCCTCACACCTTCTCCTCCCTCCCAGAAACATGATAGGGTCTCCCTTGTCCTCACTTATCACACCACCAGCCCCCGCATTCAAAGGATCATCCTCCGCCATTACCGCCAACTCCAGCATGATGCCATCACCAAACACATCTTCCCTTCACCCCCCCCGGGCGGCATTCCGTAGGATCGTTGCCTCCAGGACACCCTGGTCCACTTCTCCATCACCCCTACTCCTCAACCCCCTCCTATGGCACCTCCCCATGCCCACGCAAAAGATGCAACACCTGTCCCTTCACTTCCTCTCTCCTCACTGTCCAATGGCCCAAACACTCCTTTCAAGTGAAGCAGCATTTCACTTGCATTTCCCCCAACTTATTCTACTGTATTCGTTGCTCCCAATGTGGTCTCCTCTACATTGGAGAGACCAAACGTAAACTGGGCGACCGCTTTGCAGAACACCTGCGGTCTGTCCGCAAGAATGACCCAAACCTCCCTGTCGCTTGCCATTTTAACACTCCACCCTGCTCTTTTGCCCACATGTCTGTCCTTGGCTTGCTGCATTGTTCCAGTGAAGCCCAACGCAAACTGGAGGAACAGCACCTCATCTTCCGACTAGGGACTTTACAGCCTTCCGGACTGAATATTGAATTCAACAACTTTAGATCTTGAGCTCCCTTCTCCATCCCCACCCCCTTTCTGTTTCTTCCCCCTTCCTTTTGTTTTTTTCCAATAATTTTATATAGATTTTTCTTTTCCCACCTACTTCCATTATTTTTAAATCTTGTATGCCTTGCTAGTCTTTCCACCCCAGCCCCACTAGAGCTGTACCTTGAGTGCCTTGCCATCCATTCTTAATTAACACATTCGTTTAGATAATATCACCACCTTCAACACTTCTTTGTTCCTTTGTGACATCTTTTGATTATCTGCTCCTATCACTGCTTGCTTGTCCCTACAACCACACCACCCACCCCCCAATTTCTCTCCCCCCACAACCCCCCAACCTTAAACCAGCTTGTATTTCACCCCTCTCCTAATATTCACTCAGTTCTGTTGAAGGGTCATGAGGACTCGAAATGTCAACTTTTTCTTCTCTGCCGATGCTGCCAGACCTGTTCAGTTTTTTCAGGTAATTCTGTTTTTGTTTAGGAATAAATGGGTCTTTTTCCAAATGGCAGGCAGTGCCCAGTGGGGTACCGCAGGGATCGGTGCTGGGACCCCAGTTATTCACAATATATATTAATGATTTAGATGAGGGAATTAAATGTAATATCTCCAAATTTGTAGATGACACAACGCTGGGTGGGAGGGTGAGCTGTGAGGAGGATGCAGAGATGCTTCAGTGTGATTTGGACAAGCTTAGTGAGTGGGCAACTACATGGCAGATGCAGTATAATGTGGATAATTGTGAGGTATCCATTTTGGTAGCAAAAACAGGAAGGCAGATTATTATCTGAATGGCTATAAATTGAGAGAGGGCAATATGCAATGAGACCTGGGTGTCTTTGTATACCAGTCGCTGAAGGTAAGCATGCAGGTGCAGCAGGCGGTAAAGAAGGCAGATGGTAAAACAAAAACAGAAATAGCTGTAAAAACTCAGCAGGTCTGGCAGCATTGGCGGAGGAGAGCACAGTTGACATTTCAAGTCCTCATGACCCTTCAACCGAACTAAGTAGAAATAGGAAAGGGGTGAAATATAAGCTGATTTACAGGGGAGGGAGGGGAGAAGGGGGGGGGGTGGTTTTTGGGGTAAGCAAGCAGTGACAAGACCAGATAACCAAAAGATGTCGCAGACAAAAGAACAAAGAGGTGTTGAAGGTGGTGATATTATCTAAAAGAATGTGCTAATTAAAATTGGATAGCAGGACAAGCAAGGTAGCTCCAGTGGGGGTGGGGTGAAATAAACCATTGGTGGAAATACATTTACAAATAATGGAAGTAGGTGGGAAAAGAAAAATCTCTATAAATTATTGGAAAAAACAAAAGGAAGGGGGAAGAAACAGAAAGGAGATGGAGATGGAGGATGGAGTACAGGATCTAAAGTTGTTGAACTCAATATTCAGTCCGGAAGGCTGTAAAGTGCCTAGTCGGAAGATGAGGTGCTGTTCCTCCAGTTTGCGTTGGGCTTCACTGGAAAATGGAAAGGCAAATGGTATGTTGGTCTTCATAGCGAGAGCATTCGAGTACAGGAACAGGGATGTCTTGCTGCAATTGTACAGGGCCTTGGTGAGACCACACCTGGAATATTGTGTGCAGTTTTAGTCTCCTTATCTGAGGAAGGATGTACTCACTATAGAGAGGGGGCAACACAGTTTTACCCAACTGATTCCTGGGATGCCGGGACTGACATATGAGGAGAGATTGAGTCGATTAGGATTATATTTGCTGGACTTCAGGGGGGATCTCATAGAAACCTATAAAATTCTAACAGGACTAGACAGGGTAGATGCAGGAAGGATGTTCCTGATGGTGGGGGGAGTCCAGGACCAGGGGTCACAGATTGAGGATATGGGGTAAATAATTTAGGGCTGTGATGAGGAGAAATTTCTTCACCCAGAGAGCGGTGAGCCTGTGGAATTCGCTACCACAGAAAGTAGTTGAGACCAAAATATGGTATGTTTTCAAGAAGGAGTTAGATATAGCTCTTGGGGCAAAAGGGACCAAAGGGAATGGGGAGAAAGCGGGAGGAGGTTATTGAGTTGGATGATTATCCATGATCATAATGAATGGCAGAGCAGGCTGGAAGAGCTGAATGGTCTACTCCTGCTCCTAGTTTCTATGTTTCTAAAAGTGATCACACTCATTGTAAAAGCGATCGCCCTCATTGTAAAAGCGATCGCCCTCATTGTAAAAGCGATCGTACTCATTGTAAAAGTGATCACAATCAATGTAAAAGTGATAGACCTCATTGAAAAAGTGATCGAGCTCATTGTAAATGTGATCGTCCTCATTGTAAAACTGATCGTCCTCATTGTAAAAGTGATCGTCCTCATTGCAAAAGTGATCGCCCTCATTGTAAACGTGATCATTCTCATTGCAAAAGTGATCGCCCTCATTGTAAACGTGATCATTCTCATTGTAAAAGTGATCGCCATCATTGTAAACATGATCATTCTCATTGTAAAAGTGATCGCCCTCATTGTAAAAGTGATCGCTCTCATTGTAAAAGTGATCGTGCTCATTGTAAAAGTGATCGCCCTCATTGTAAAAGCGATCGCCCTCATTGTAAAAGCGATCGCCCTCACTGTAAAAGTGATTGCCCTCATTGTAAAAGTGATCACCCTCATTGTAAAAGCGATCGCCCTCATTGTAAAAGTGATCATCCTCATTGTAAAAGTGATTGTCCTCATGATAAAAGTGATCGCCCTCATTGTAAAAGTGATCACCCTCATTGTAAAAGCGATCGCCCTCATTGTAAAAGTGATCGCCCTCATTGTAAAAATGATCGTACTCATTATAAAAGTGTTCGTCCTCATTGTAAAAGTGATTGTCCTCATTGTAAAAGCAATCGCCCTCATTGTAAAAGTGATCACCCTCATTGTAAAAGTGATCGTCCTCATTGTAAAAATGATCGTCCTCATTATAAAAGTGATCGTCCTCATTGTAAAAGTGATTGTCCTCATGGTAAAAGTGATCGTCCTCATTGTAAAAGTGATCGTCCTCATTGTAAAAGTGATCGTCCTCATTATAAAAGTGATCATCCTCATTGTAAAAGTGATTGTCCTCATGGTAAAAGTGATCGCCCTCATTGTAAACGTGATCGCCCTCATTGTAAAACTGATCACCCTCATTGTAAAAGTGATCGCCCTCATTGTAAAAGTGATGGTCCTCATTGTAAAAGTGATTGCCCTCATTGTAAAAGTGATTGCCCTCATTGTAAAAGTGATCGCCCTCATTGTAGAAGCGATCGCCCTCATTGTAAAAGTGATCGCCCTCATTGTAAAAGTGATCGCCCTCATGGTAAAAATGATCGTACTCATTATAAAAGTGTTCATCCTCATTGTAAAAGTGATCGTCCTCATTGCAAAAGTGATCGCCCTCATTGTAAACGTGATCATTCTCATTGCAAAAGTGATCGCCCTCATTGTAAACGTGATCATTCTCATTGTAAAAGTGATCGCCCTCATTGTAAACGTGATCATTCTCATTGTAAAAGTGATCGCCCTCATTGTAAAAGCGATCGCCCTCATTGTAAAAGTGATCACTCTCATTGTAAAAGTGATCGTCCTCATTGTAAAAGTAATCGTCCAAATTGTAAAAGTGTTCGTCCTCATTGTAAAAGTGATTGCCCTCATTGTAAAAGCAATCGCCCTCATTGTAAAAGTGATTGCCCTCATTGTAAAAGTGATCTTCCTCATTGTAAAAATGATCGTCCTCATTATAAAAGTGATCGTCCTCATTGTAAAAGTGATCGTCCTCATTGTAAAAGTGATCGACCTCATTGTAAAAGTGATCGTCCTCATTGTAAAAGTGATCGTCCTCATTATAAAAGTGATCGTCCTCATTGTAAAAGTGATTGTCCTCATGGTAAAAGTGATCGCCCTCATTGTAAAAGTGATCACCCTCATTGTAAAAGTGATCGCCCTCATTGTAAAAGTGATCGTCCTCACTGTAAAAGTCATTGTCCTCATTATAAAAGTGATCATCCTCATTGCAAAAGTGATCACCCTCATTGTAAAAGTGATCGCCCTCATTGTAAAAGCGATCGCCCTCATTGTAAAAGTGATCACCCTCATTGTAAAAGTGATCGTCCTCATTGTAAAAGTAATCATCCAAATTGTAAAAGTGTTCGTCCTCATTGTAAAAGTGATTGCCCTCATTGTAAAAGCAATCGCCCTCATTGTAAAAATGATCGTCCTCATTATAAAAGTGATCGTCCTCATTGTAAAAGTGATCGTCCTCATTGTAAAAGTGATCGTCCTCATTGTAAAAGTGATCGTCCTCATTATAAAAGTGATCGTCCTCATTGTAAAAGTGATCGTCCTCATGGTAAAAGTGATCACCCTCATTGTAAAAGTGATCACCCTCAATGTAAAAGTGATCGCCCTCATTGTAAAAGTGATCGTCCTCACTGTAAAAGTCATTGTCCTCATTGTAAAAGTGATCGTCCTCATTGCAAAAGTGATCGCCTTCATTGTAAAAGTGATTGTCCTCATTGTAAAAGTGATTGCCCTCATTGTAAAAGTGATTGCCCTCATTGTAAAAGTGATCGTCCTCATTGTAGAAGCGATCGCCCTCATTGTAAAAGTGATCGCCCTCATTGTAAAAGTGATCGCCCCCATGGTAAAAATGATCGTACTCATTATAAAAGTGTTCGCCCTCATTGTAAAAGCAATCGCCCTCGTTGTAAAAGCGATCGTCCTCATTGTAAAAATGATCGCCCTCGTTGTAAAAGTGATCGCCCTCATTGTAAAAATGATCACCCTCATTGTAAAAGTGATCGTCCTCATTGTAAAAGTGATCGTCCTCATTGTAAAAGTGATCGTCCTCATTATAAAAGTGATCATCCTCATTGTAAAAGTGATTGTCCTCATGGTAAAAGTGATCGCCCTCATTGTAAACGTGATCGCCCTCATTGTAAAACTGATCACCCTCATTGTAAAAGTGATCGCCCTCATTGTAAAAGTGATGGTCCTCATTGTAAAAGTGATTGCCCTCATTGTAAAAGTGATTGCCCTCATTGTAAAAGTGATCGCCCTCATTGTAGAAGCGATCGCCCTCATTGTAAAAGTGATCGCCCTCATTGTAAAAGTGATCGCCCTCATGGTAAAAATGATCTTACTCATTATAAAAGTGTTCGTCCTCATTGTAAAAGTGATCGTCCTCATTGCAAAAGTGATCGCCCTCATTGTAAACGTGATCATTCTCATTGCAAAAGTGATCGCCCTCATTGTAAACGTGATCATTCTCATTGTAAAAGTGATCGCCCTCATTGTAAACGTGATCATTCTCATTGTAAAAGTGATCGCCCTCATTGTAAAAGCGACCGCCCTCATTGTAAAAGTGATCACCCTCATTGTAAAAGTGATCGTCCTCATTGTAAAAGTAATCGTCCAAATTGTAAAAGTGTTCGTCCTCATTGTAAAAGTGATTGCCCTCATTGTAAAAGCAATCGCCCTCATTGTAAAAGTGATTGCCCTCATTGTAAAAGTGATCTTCCTCATTGTAAAAATGATCGTCCTCACTATAAAAGTGATCGTCCTCATTGTAAAAGCGATCGTGCTCATTGTAAAAGTCATCACCCTTATTGTAAAAGTGATCGTCCAAATTGTAAAAGCGATTGTCCTCATTGTTTAAATGATCGTCCTCATTGTAAAAATGATCGTTCTCATTGTAAAAGTGATTGTCCTCATGGTAAAAGTGATCGCCCTCATTGTAAAAGTGATCACCCTCATTGTAAAAGTGATCGCCCTCATTGTAAAAGTGATCGTCCTCAGTGTAAAAGTCATTGTCCTCATTATAAAAGTGATCATCCTCATTGCAAAAGTGATCACCCTCATTGTAAAAGTGATCGCCCTCATTGTAAAAGCGATCGCCCTCATTGTAAAAGTGATCACCCTCATTGTAAAAGTGATCGTCCTCATTGTAAAAGTAATCATCCAAATTGTAAAAGTGATCGTTCTCATTGTAAATGCGATCGCCCTCATTGTAAAAGCGATCGTCCTCACTGTAAAAGTGATCGTCCTCATTGTAAAAGTGACCGCCCTCATAGTACAAGCGATCGCCCTCATTGCAAAAGTGATCGTCCTCATTATAAAAGCGATCGTCCTCACTGTAAAAGTCATCGTCCTTATTGTAAAACTGATCATCCTCATTGTAATAGTGATAGCCCTCATTGTAAAAGCGATCACCCTCATTGTAAAAACGATCGCCCTCATTGTAAAAGTGATCGTCCTCACTGTAAAAGTCATTGTCCTCATTGTAAAAGTGATCGTCCTCATTGCAAAAGTGATCGCCTTCATTGTAAAAGTGATTGTCCTCATTGTAAAAGTGATTGCCCTCATTGTAAAAGTGATTGCCCTCATTGTAAAAGTGATCGTCCTCATTGTAGAAGCGATCGCCCTCATTGTAAAAGTGATCGCCCTCATTGTAAAAGTGATCGCCCCCATGGTAAAAATGATCGTACTCATTATAAAAGTGATTGCCCTCATTGTAAAAGCAATCGCCCTCGTTGTAAAAGCGATCGTCCTCATTGTAAAAATGATCGCCCTCGTTGTAAAAGTGATCGCCCTCATTGTAAAAATGATCACCCTCATTGTAAAAGTGATCGTCCTCATTGTAAAAGTGATCGGCAACATGGTAAAAGTGATCACTTTCATTGTAAAAGTGATCGCCCTCATTGTAAAAGTGATCACCCTCATTCTAAAAGTGATCTCCCTCATTGTAAAAGTGATCGTCCTCACTGTAAAAGTCATTGTCCTCATTGTAAAACTGATGACCCTCATTGTAAAAGTGATCGTCCTCGTTGTAAAAGTGATCGCCCTCATTGTAAAAGTGATAGCCCTCATTGTAAAAGTGATCGTCCTCACTGTAAAAGCGATCACCTCATTGTAAAAGTGATTGTCCTCATTGTAAACGTGATCGTCCTCATTGTAAAAGCGATCGCCCTCGTTGTAAAAGCAATCGTCCTCACTGTAAAAGCAACCGTCCTCATTGTAAAAGTGATCACCCTCATTGTAAAACTGATGACCCTCATCGTAAAAGTGATCGCCCTCATTGTAAAAGCGATCGCCCTCATTGTAAAAGTGATCGCCCTCGTTGTAAAAGTGATCACCCTCATTGTAAAAGTGATCACCCTCATTGTAAAAGTGATCGCCCTCATTGTAAAAGTGATCGTCCTCACTGTAAAAGTCATTGTCCTCATGGTAAAAGTGATCGCCCTCATTGTAAAAGTGATCACCCTCATTGTAAAAGTGATCGCCCTCACTGTAAAAGTCATTGTCCTCATTGTAAAAGTGATCGTCCTCATTGCAAAAGTGATCGCCTTCATTGTAAAAGTGATTGTCCTCATTGTAAAAGTGATTGCCCTCATTGTAAAAGTGATTGCCCTCATTGTAAAAGTGATCGTCCTCATTGTAGAAGCGATCGCCCTCATTGTAAAAGTGATCGCCCTCATTGTAAAAGTGATCGCCCCCATGGTAAAAATGATCGTACGCATTATAAAAGTGTTCGCCCTCATTGTAAAAGCAATCGCCCTCGTTGTAAAAGCGATCGCCCTCATTGTAAAAATGATCGCCCTCGTTGTAAAAGTGATTGCCCTTATTGTAAAAATGATCACCCTCATTGTAAAAGTGATCGTCCTCATTGTAAAAGTGATCGTCCACATGGTAAAAGTGATCACTTTCATTGTAAAAGTGATCGCCCTCATTGTAAAAGTGATCACCCTCATTCTAAAAGTGATCTCCCTCATTGTAAAAGTGATCGTCCTCACTGTACAATCATTGTCCTCATTGTAAAACTGATGACCCTCATTGTAAAAGTGATCGTCCTCGTTGTAAAAGCGATCGCCCTCATTGTAAAAGTGATAGCCCTCATTGTAAAAGTGATCGTCCTCACTGTAAAAGCGATCGCCTCATTGTAAAAGTGATTGTCCTCATTGTAAAAGCGATCGCCCTCGTTGTAAAAGCAATCGTCCTCACTGTAAAAGCAACCGTCCTCATTGTAAAAGTGATCACCCTCATTGTAAAACTGATGACCCTCATCGTAAAAGTGATCGCCCTCATTGTAAAAGCGATCGCCCTCATTGTAAAAGTGATCGCCCTCGTTGTAAATGTGATCACCCTCATTGTAAAAGTGATCACCCTCATTGTAAAAGTGATCGCCCTCATTGTAAAAGTGATCGTCCTCACTGTAAAAGTCATTGTCCTTATTGTAAAAGTGATCGTCCTCATTGTAAAAGTGATTGTCCTCATTGTAAAAGCGATCGCCCTCATTGTAAAAGTGATCGCCCTCATCGTAAAAGTGATCACGTTCATTGTAAAAGCGATCGTCCTCACTGTAAAAGTCATTGTCCTCATTGTATAAGTGATCGCCCTCTTTGTAAAAGTGTTCGTCCTCGTTGTAAAAGTGATCGTCCCCATTGTTAAAGTGATCACCCTCATTGTAAAAGTGATCGTCCTCATTGTAAAAGTGATCGCCCTCATTGTAAAAGTGATCGCCCTCATTGTAAAAGCGATCGTCCTCATTGGAAAAGCGATCGCCCGCATTGTAAAAACGATCGCACTCTTTGTAAAAGTGATCGCCCTGATTGTAAGAGTGATCGTCCTCATTGTAAAAGTGATCACCCTCATTGCAAAAGTGATCGCCCTCATCGTAAAAGTGATCGCGTGCATTGTAAAAGCGATAGTCCTCATTGTAAAAGTCATTGTCCTCATTGTAAAAGTGATCGCCCTCTTTGTAAAAGCGATCGTCCTCATTGTAAAAGTGATCGTCCTCATTGTAAAAGTGATCGTCCTCATGGTAAAAGTGATCACCCTCATTGTAAAAGTGATCGTCCTCATTGTTAAAGTGATCACCCTCATTGTTAAAGTGAACGCCCTCATTGTAAAAGTGATCATCCTCATTGTAAAAGCGATCGCCCTCATTGTAAAAGTGATCGCGCTCATTGTAAAAGTATTCGCGCTCATTGCAAACATGATCGCCCTCATTGTAAAAGTGATTGCGCTCATTGTAAAAGTGATCGCCCTCATTGTAAAAACGATCGCCCTCTTTATAAAAGTGTTCGCCCTCTTTGTAAAAGTGATCGCCCTGATTGTAAGAGTGATCGTCCTCATTGTAAAAGTGATCACCCTCATTGCAAAAGTGATCGCCCTCATCGTAAAAGTGATCGAGTGCATTGTAAAAGCGATAGTCCTCACTGTAAAAGTCATTGTCCTCATTGTAAAAGTGATCGCCCTCTTTGTAAAAGCGATCGCCCTCATTGTAAAAGTGATCGTCCTCATTGTAAAAGTGATCGTCCTCATGGTAAAAGTGCTCACCCTCATTGTAAAAGTGATTGTCCTCATTGTAAAAGCGATCGCCCTCATTGTAAAAGTGATCGCCCTCATCGTAAAAGTGATCACGTTCATTGTAAAAGCGATCGTCCTCACTGTAAAAGTCATTGTCCTCATTGTATAAGTGATCGCCCTCTTTGTAAAAGTGTTCGTCCTCGTTGTAAAAGTGATTGTCCCCATTGTTAAAGTGATCACCCTCATTGTAAAAGTGATCGCCCTCATTGTAAAAGCGATCGTCCTCATTGTAAAAGCGCTCGCTCGCATTGTAAAAACGATCGCCCTCTTTGTAAAAGTGATCGCCCTGATTGTAAGAGTGATCGTCCTCATTGTAAAAGTGATCACCCTCATTGCAAAAGTGATCGCCCTCATCGTAAAAGTGATCGCGTGCATTGTAGAAGCGATAGTCCTCACTGTAAAAGTCATTGTCCTCATTGTAAAAGTGATCACCCTCTTTGTAAAAGCGATCGCCCTCATTGTAAAAGTGATCGCCCCCATTGTTAAAGTGATCACCGTCATTGTAAAAGTGATCGCCCTCATTGTAAAAGTGATCGCCCTCATTGTAAAAGGGATCGCCCTCATTGTAAAAGCGATCGTCCTCATTGTAAAAGTGATCGGCATCATTGTAAAAGCGATCGTCTTCATTGTAAAAGCGATCGTCCTCATTGTAAAAGTGATTGCCCTCATTGTAAAACTGATGACCCTCATTGTAAAAGTGATCGCCCTCATCGTAAAAGTGATCGCCCTCATTGTAAAAGCGATCGCCGTCAATGTAAAGGTGATCGCCCTCATTGTAAAAGTGATCGCCATCATTGTAAACGTTATCGCCCTCATTTTAAATGTGACGGTCCTCATTGTAAAACTGATCACCCTCATTGTAAAAGTGATCGTCCTGCTTGTAAGAGTGATCACTCTCATTGTAAAAGTGATCGTTCTCATTATAAAAGCGATCGCCCTCATTGTAAAAGTGATCGGCATCATTGTAAAAGCGATCGTCTTCATTGTAAAAGCGATCGTCCTCATTGTAAAAGTGATTGCCCTCATTGTAAAAGTGATCACCCTCATTGTAAAAGTGATCGCCCTCATCGTAAAAGTGATCGCCCTCATTGTAAAAGCGACCGCCGTCAATGTAAAGGTGATCGCCCTCACTGTAAAAGTGATCGCCATCATTGTAAAAGTTATCGCCCTCATTTTAAATGTGACGGTCCTCATTGTAAAACTGATCACCCTCATTGTAAAAGTAATCGTCCTGCTTGTAAGAGTGATCACTCTCATTGTAAAAGTGATCGTTCTCATTATAAAAGTGATCGTCCTCAATGTAAATGTGATCGCCCTCATTGTAAAAGTGATCGCCCTCAATGTAAAAGTGATCGCCCTCATTGTAAAAGTGATCACCCTATTTCTAAAAGTGATCGCCCTCATTGCGAAAGTGATCATCCTCACTGTAAATGTCATTGTCCTCATTGTAAAAGTGATCGCCCACATTGTAAAAGTGATCACCCTCATTCTAAAACTGATCGCCCTCATTGTAAAAGTGATCGCCCTCATTGTAAAAGTGATCACCCTCATTCTAAAAGTGATCTCCCTCATTGTAAAAGTGATCGTCCTCACTGTAAAAGTCCTTGTCCTCATTGTAAAACTGATGACCCTCATTGTAAAAGTGATCGTCCTCATTGTAAAAGTGATCGTCCTCATTTTAAAAGTGATCATCCTCATTGAAAAGTGTTCGCCCTCATTGTAAACGTGATCACCCTCATTGTAAACGTGATCGCCCTCATTGTAAAACTGATCACCCTCATTGTAAAAGTGATGGTCCTCATTGTAAAAGTGAATGCCCTCATTGTAAAAGTGATTGCCCTCATTGTAAAAGTGATCGCCCTCATTGTAGAAGCGATCGCCCTCATTGTAAAAGCAATCGCCCTCGTTGTAAAAGTGATCGCCCTCATTGTAAAAATGATCGCCCTCGTTGTAAAAGTGATCGCCCTCATTGTAAAAATGATCACCCTCATTGTAAAAGTGATCGTCCTCATTGTAAAAGTGATCGTCCACATGGTAAAAGTGATCACTTTTATTGTAAAAGTGATCGCCCTCATTGTAAAAGTGATCACCCTCATTGTAAAAGTGATTGCCCTCATTGTAAAAGTGATCGCCCTCATTGTAAAAGTGATCACCCTCATTCTAAAAGTGATCGCCCTCATTTCAAAAGTGATCGTCCTCACTGTAAAAGTCATTGTCCTCATTGTAAAACTGATGACCCTCATTGTAAAAGTGATCGCCCTCATTGTAAAAGTGATTGCGCTCATTGTAAAAGTGATCGCCCTCATTGTAAAAACGATCGCCCTCTTTATAAAAGTGTTCGCCCTCTTTGTAAAAGTGATCGCCCTGATTGTAAGAGTGATCGCCCTCATTGTAAAAGTGATCACCCTCATTCTAAAAGTGATCGCCCTCATTTCAAAAGTGATCGTCCTCACTGTAAAAGTCATTGTCCTCATTGTAAAAGTGATCGCCCTCATTGTAAAAGTGATCACCCTCATTCTAAAAGTGATCGCCCTCATTGTAAAAGTGAACGCCCTCATTGTAAAAGTGATCACCCTCATTCTAAAAGTGATCTCCCTCATTGTAAAAGTGATCGTCGTCACTGTAAAAGTCATTGTCCTCATTGTAAAACTGATGACCCTCATTGTAAAAGTGATCGTCCTTGTTGTAAAAGCGATCGCCCTCATTGTAAAAGTGATAGCCCTCGTTGTAAAAGTGATCGTCCTCACTGTAAAAGCGATCGCCTCATTGTAAAAGTGATTGTCCTCATTGTAAAAGTGATCGTCCTCATTGTAAAAGCGATCGCCCTCGTTGTAAAAGCAATCGTCCTCACTGTAAAAGCAATCGTCCTCATTGTAAAAGTGATCAACCTCATTGTAAAACTGATGACCCTCATCGTAAAAGTGATCGCCCTCATTGTAAAAGCGATCGCCCTCATTGTAAAAGTGATCGCCCTCGTTGTAAAAGTGATCACCCTCATTGTAAAAGTGATCACCCTCATTGTAAAAGTGATCGCCCTCATTGTAAAAGTGATCGTCCTCACTGTAAAAGTCATTGTCCTTATTGTAAAAGTGATCATCCTCATTGTAAAAGTGATTGTCCTCATTGTAAAAGCGATCGCCCTCATTGTAAAAGTGATCGCCCTCATCGTAAAAGTGATCACGTTCATTGTAAAAGCGATCGTCCTCACTGTAAAAGTCATTGTCCTCATTGTATAAGTGATCGCCCTCTTTGTAAAAATGTTCGTCCTCGTTGTAAAAGTGATCGTCCCCATTGTAAAAGTGATCACCCTCATTGTAAAAGTGATCGTCCTCATTGTAAAAGTGATCACCCTCATTGTAAAAGTGATCGCCCTCATTGTAAAAGTGATTGTCATGGTAAAAGTGATCGCCCTCATTGTAAAAATGATCGTACTCATTATAAAAGTATTCGTCCTCATTGTAAAAGTGATCGTCCTCATTGCAAAAGTGATCGCCCTCATTGTAAACGTGATCATTCTCATTGCAAAAGTGATCGCCCTCATTGTAAACGTGATCATTCTCATTGTAAAAGTGATCGCCCTCATTGTAAACGTGATCATTCTCATTGTAAAAGTGATCGCCCTCATTGTAAAAGCGATCGCCCTCATTGTAAAAGTGATCACCCTCATTGTAAAAGTGATCGTCCTCATTGTAAAAATGATCGTCCTCATTATAAAAGTGATCGTCCTCATTGTAAAAGTGATTGTCCTCATGGTAAAAGTGATCGTCCTCATTGTAAAAGTGATCAACCTCATTGTAAAAGTGATCGTCCTCATTGTAAAAGTGATCGTCCTCATTATAAAAGTGATCATCCTCATTGTAAAAGTGATCGCCCTCATTGTAAACGTGATCACCCTCATTGTAAACGTGATCGCCCTCATTGTAAAACTGATCACCCTCATTGTAAAAGTGATCGGCATCATTGTAAAAGCGATCGTCTTCATTGTAAAAGCGATCGTCCTCATTCTAAAAGCGCTCGCTCGCATTGTAAAAACGATCGCCCTCTTTGTAAAAGTGATCGCCCTGATTGTAAGAGTGATCGTCCTCATTGTAAAAGTGATCACCCTCATTGCAAAAGTGATCGCCCTCATCGTAAAAGTGATCGCATGCATTGTAGAAGCGATAGTCCTCACTGTAAAAGTCATTGTCCTCATTGTAAAAGTGATCACCCTCTTTGTAAAAGCGATCGCCCTCATTGTAAAAGTGATCGCCCTCATTGTAAAAGTGATCGTCCTCATTGTAAAAATGATCGTCCTCATTATAAAAGTGATCGTCCTCATTGTAAAAGTGATTGTCCTCATGGTAAAAGTGATCGTCCTCATTGTAAAAGTGATCAACCTCATTGTAAAAGTGATCGTCCTCATTGTAAAAGTGATCGTCCTCATTATAAAAGTGATCATCCTCATTGTAAAAGTGATCGCCCTCATTGTAAACGTGATCACCCTCATTGTAAACGTGATCGCCCTCATTGTAAAACTGATCACCCTCATTGTAAAAGTGATCGGCATCATTGTAAAAGCGATCGTCTTCATTGTAAAAGCGATCGTCCTCATTCTAAAAGCGCTCGCTCGCATTGTAAAAACGATCGCCCTCTTTGTAAAAGTGATCGCCCTGATTGTAAGAGTGATCGTCCTCATTGTAAAAGTGATCACCCTCATTGCAAAAGTGATCGCCCTCATCGTAAAAGTGATCGCATGCATTGTAGAAGCGATAGTCCTCACTGTAAAAGTCATTGTCCTCATTGTAAAAGTGATCACCCTCTTTGTAAAAGCGATCGCCCTCATTGTAAAAGTGATCGCCCCCATTGTTAAAGTGATCACCGTCATTGTAAAAGTGATCGCCCTCATTGTAAAAGTGATCGCCCTCATTGTAAAAGGGATCGCCCTCATTGTAAAAGCGATCGTCCTCATTGTAAAAGTGATCGGCATCATTGTAAAAGCGATCGTCTTCATTGTAAAAGCGATCGTCCTCATTGTAAAAGTGATTGCCCTCATTGTAAAACTGATGACCCTCATTGTAAAAGTGATCGCCCTCATCGTAAAAGTGATCGCCCTCATTGTAAAAGCGATCGCCGTCAATGTAAAGGTGATCGCCCTCATTGTAAAAGTGATCGCCATCATTGTAAACGTTATCGCCCTCATTTTAAATGTGACGGTCCTCATTGTAAAACTGATCACCCTCATTGTAAAAGTGATCGTCCTGCTTGTAAGAGTGATCACTCTCATTGTAAAAGTGATCGTTCTCATTATAAAAGCGATCGTCCTCAATGTAAATATGATTGCACTCATTGTAAAAGCGATTGTCCTCATTGTAAAAGTGATCGACACCATTGTAAAAGCGATCGTCTTCACTGTAAAAGCGATCGTTCTCATTCTAACAGTGATCGCGCTCATTGTAAAAGTGATCGCCCTCAGTGTAAAAGTGATCGCGCTCAGTGTAAAAGTGATCGCGGTCATTGTAAACGTGATCGCCCTCATTGTAAAAGCGATTGTCCTCATTGTAAAAGTGATCGACACCATTGTAAAAGCGATCGTCTTCATTGTAAAAGCGATCGTTCTCATTCTAACAGTGATCGCCCTCATTGTAAAAGTGATCGCCCTCATTGTAAAAGTGATCGCGCTCATTGTAAAAGCGATCGCCCTCAGTGTAAAAGTGATCGCGCTCATTGTAAAAGTGATCGCGCTCATTGTAAACGTGATCGCCCTCATTGTAAAAGTGATCGCGCTCATTGTAAAAGCGATCGCCCGCATTGTAAAAACGATCGCCCTCTTTGTAAAAGTGATCGCCCTGATTGTAAGAGTGATCGTCCTCATTGTAAAAGTGATCACCCTCATTGCAAAAGTGATCGCCCTCATCGTAAAAGTGATCGTCCTCATTGTAAAAGCGATCGCCCTCATTGTAAAAGTGATCACCCTCATTGTAAAAGTGATCGTCCTCATTGTAAAAGTGATCGCCCTCATTGTAAAAGCGATTGTCCTCATTGTAAAAGTGATCGACACCATTGTAAAAGCGATCGTCTTCATTGTAAAAGCGATCGTTCTCATTCTAACAGTGATCGCCTCATTGTAAAAGTGATCGCCCTCATTGTAAAAGCGATAGTCCTCACTGTAAAAGTCATTGTCCTCATTGTAAAAGTGATCGCCCTCTTTGTAAAAGCGATCGCCCTCATTGTAAAAGTGCTCGTCCTCATTGTAAAAGTGATCGTCCTCATGGTAAAAGTGATCACCCTCATTGTAAAAGTGATCGTCCTCATTGTTAAAGTGATCACCCTCATTGTTAAAGTGAACGCCCTCATTGTAAAAGCGATCGCCCTCATTGTAAAAGTGATCGCCCTCATCGTAAAAGTGATCACGTTCATTGTAAAAGTGATCGTCCTCACTGTAAAAGTCATTGTCCTCATTGTATAAGTGATCGCCCTCTTTGTAAAAGTGTTCGTCCTCGTTGTAAAAGTGATTGTCCTCATTGTAAAGTGATCAGCCCTCATTGTAAAAGTGATCGCCCTCATTGTAAAAGTGTTCGCCCTCATTGTAAAAGTGATCGCCCTCGATTGTAAGAGTGATCGTCCTCATTGTAAAAGTGATCGCTCTCATTGTAAAAGTCGATCGCCCTCTTCGTAAGAGTGATCGCCGTGCATTGTAAAGCGATCGTCCTCACTGCTAAAGCGATCGTCCTCACTGCTAAAGTGATCACCCTCACTGCAAAAGCGATCACACTCACTGCTAAAGTGATCGTCCTCATTGTATAAGTGATCGCCCTCTTTGTAAAAGTGATCGTCCCTCGTTGTAAAAGTGATCGTCCCCATTGTTAAAGTGATCACCCTCATTGTAAAAGTGATCACCCTCATTGTAAAAGTGATCATCCACATTGTAAAAGTGATCGTCCTCATTGTAAAAGGGATCGCCTTCATGTAAAAGCGACCGTCCCCATTGTAAAAGTGATCGACATCATTGTAAAAGCGATCGTCTTCATGGTAAAAGCGATTGTCCTCATTCTTAAAGTAATCGCCCTCATTGTAAAAGTGATCACCCTCATTGTAAAACTGATGACCCTCATTGTAAAAGTGATCGCCCTCATCATAAAAGCGACCGCCGTCAATGTAAAGGTGATCGCCCTCACTGTAAAAGTGATCGCCATCATTGTAAAAGTTATCGCCCTCATTTTAAATGTGACGGTCCTCATTGTAAAACTGATCACCCTCATTGTAAAAGTGATCGTCCTGCTTGTAAGAGTGATCACTCTCATTGTAAAAGTGATCGTTCTCATTATAAAAGTGATCGTCCTCAATGTAAATGTGATCGCCCTCATTGTAAAAGTGATCGCCCTCAATGTAAAAGTGATCGCCCTCATTGTAAAAGTGATCACCCTATTTCTAAAAGTGATCGCCCTCATTGCGAAAGTGATCATCCTCACTGTAAATGTCATTGTCCTCATTGTAAAAGTGATCGCCCACATTGTAAAAGTGATCACCCTCATTCTAAAACTGATCGCCCTCATTGTAAAAGTGATCGCCCTCATTGTAAAAGTGATCACCCTCATTCTAAAAGTGATCTCCCTCATTGTAAAAGTGATCGTCCTCACTGTAAAAGTCATTGTCCTCATTGTAAAACTGATGACCCTCATTGTAAAAGTGATCGTCCTCATTGTAAAAGTGATCGTCCTCATTTTAAAAGTGATCATCCTCATTGAAATGTGTTCGCCCTCATTGTAAACGTGATCACCCTCATTGTAAACGTGATCGCCCTCATTGTAAAACTGATCACCCTCATTGTAAAAGTGATGGTCCTCATTGTAAAAGTGATTGCCCTCATTGTAAAAGTGATTGCCCTCATTGTAAAAGTGATCGCCCTCATTGTAGAAGCGATCGCCCTCATTGTAAAAGTGATCGCCCTCATTGTAAAAGTGATCGCCCCCATGGTAAAAATGATCGTACTCATTATAAAAGTGTTCGTCCTCATTGTAAAAGCAATCGCCCTCGTTGTAAAAGTGATCGCCCTCATTGTAAAAATGATCGCCCTCGTTGTAAAAGTGATCGCCCTCATTGTAAAAATGATCACCCTCATTGTAAAAGTGATCGTCCTCATTGTAAAAGTGATCGTCCACATGGTAAAAGTGATCACTTTTATTGTAAAAGTGATCGCCCTCATTGTAAAAGTGATCACCCTCATTGTAAAAGTGATTGCCCTCATTGTAAAAGTGATCGCCCTCATTGTAAAAGTGATCACCCTCATTCTAAAAGTGATCGCCCTCATTTCAAAAGTGATCGTCCTCACTGTAAAAGTCATTGTCCTCATTGTAAAAGTGATCACCCTCATTCTAAAACTGATCGCCCTCATTGTAAAAGTGATCGCCCTCATTGTAAAAGTGATCACCCTCATTCTAAAAGTGATCTCCCTCATTGTAAAAGTGATCGTCCTCACTGTAAAAGTCATTGTCCTCATTGTAAAACTGATGACCCTCATTGTAAAAGTGATCGTCCTCATTGTAAAAGTGATCGTCCTCATTTTAAAAGTGATCATCCTCATTGAAATGTGTTCGCCCTCATTGTAAACGTGATCACCCTCATTGTAAACGTGATCGCCCTCATTGTAAAACTGATCACCCTCATTGTAAAAGTGATGGTCCTCATTGTAAAAGTGATTGCCCTCATTGTAAAAGTGATTGCCCTCATTGTAAAAGTGATCGCCCTCATTGTAGAAGCGATCGCCCTCATTGTAAAAGTGATCGCCCACATTGTAAAAGTGATCGCCCCCATGGTAAAAATGATCGTACTCATTATAAAAGTGTTCGTCCTCATTGTAAAAGCAATCGCCCTCGTTGTAAAAGTGATCGCCCTCATTGTAAAAATGATCGCCCTCGTTGTAAAAGTGATCGCCCTCATTGTAAAAATGATCACCCTCATTGTAAAAGTGATCGTCCTCATTGTAAAAGTGATCGTCCACATGGTAAAAGTGATCACTTTTATTGTAAAAGTGATCGCCCTCATTGTAAAAGTGATCACCCTCATTGTAAAAGTGATTGCCCTCATTGTAAAAGTGATCGCCCTCATTGTAAAAGTGATCACCCTCATTCTAAAAGTGATCGCCCTCATTTCAAAAGTGATCGTCCTCACTGTAAAAGTCATTGTCCTCATTGTAAAAGTGATCGCCCTCATTGTAAAAGTGATCACCCTCATTCTAAAAGTGATCGCCCTCATTGTAAAAGTGAACGCCCTCATTGTAAAAGTGATCACCCTCATTCTAAAAGTGATCTCCCTCATTGTAAAAGTGATCGTCGTCACTGTAAAAGTCATTGTCCTCATTGTAAAACTGATGACCCTCATTGTAAAAGTGATCGTCCTTGTTGTAAAAGCGATCGCCCTCATTGTAAAAGTGATAGCCCTCGTTGTAAAAGTGATCGTCCTCACTGTAAAAGCGATCGCCTCATTGTAAAAGTGATTGTCCTCATTGTAAAAGTGATCGTCCTCATTGTAAAAGCGATCGCCCTCGTTGTAAAAGCAATCGTCCTCACTGTAAAAGCAATCGTCATCATTGTAAAAGTGATCAACCTCATTGTAAAACTGATGACCCTCATCGTAAAAGTGATCGCCCTCATTGTAAAAGCGATCGCCCTCATTGTAAAAGTGATCGCCCTCGTTGTAAAAGTGATCACCCTCATTGTAAAAGTGATCACCCTCATTGTAAAAGTGATCGCCCTCATTGTAAAAGTGATCGTCCTCACTGTAAAAGTCATTGTCCTTATTGTAAAAGTGATCGTCCTCATTGTAAAAGTGATTGTCCTCATTGTAAAAGCGATCGCCCTCATTGTAAAAGTGATCGCCCTCATCGTAAAAGTGATCACCCTCATTGTAAACGTGATCGCCCTCATTGTAAAACTGATCACCCTCATTGTAAAAGTGATCGGCATCATTGTAAAAGCGATCGTCTTCATTGTAAAAGCGATCGTCCTCATTGTAAAAGTGATTGCCCTCATTGTAAAACTGATGACCCTCATTGTAAAAGTGATCGCCCTCATCGTAAAAATGATCGCCCTCATTGTAAAAGCGATCGCCGTCAATGTAAAGGTGATCGCCCTCATTGTAAAAGTGATCGCCATCATTGTAAAAGTTATCGCCCTCATTTTAAATGTGACGGTCCTCATTGTAAAGCTGATCACCCTCATTGTAAAAGTGATCGTCCTGCTTGTAAGAGTGATCACTCTCATTGTAAAAGTGATCGTTCTCATTATAAAAGCGATCGTCCTCAATGTAAAAGTGATCGACACCATTGTAAAAGCGATCGTCTTCACTGTCAAAGCGATCGTTCTCATTCTAACAGTGATCGCCCTCATTGTAAAAGTGATCGCCCTCAGTGTAAAAGTGATCGTCCCCATTGTTAAAGTGATCACCGTCATTGTAAAAGTGATCGTCCTCATTGTAAAAGTGATCGCCCTCATTGTAAAAGTGATCGCCCTCATGGTAAAAGGGATCGCCCTCATTGTAAAAGCGATCGTCCTCATCGTAAAAGTGATCGCGTGCATTGTAAAAGCGATAGTCCTCACTGTAAAAGTCATTGTCCTCATTGTAAAAGTGATCGCCCTCTTTGTAAAAGCGATCGCCCTCATTGTAAAAGTGATCGTCCTCATTGTAAAAGTGATCGTCCTCATGGTAAAAGTGATCACCCTCATTGTAAAAGTGATCGTCCTCATTGTTAAAGTGATCACCCTCATTGTTAAAGTGATCGCCCTCATTGTAAAAGTGATTGCGCTCATTGTAAAAGTGATCGCCCTCATTGTAAAAACGATCGCCCTCTTTATAAAAGTGTTCGCCCTCTTTGTAAAAGTGATCGCCCCGATTGTAAGAGTGATCGTCCTCATTGTAAAAGTGATCACCCTCATTGCAAAAGTGATCGCCCTCATCGTAAAAGTGATCGAGTGCATTGTAAAAGCGATAGTCCTCACTGTAAAAGTCATTGTACTCATTGTAAAAGTGATCGCCCTCTTTGTAAAAGCGATCGCCCTCATTGTAAAAGTGATCGTCCTCATTGTATAAGTGATCGCCCTCTTTGTAAAAGTGATTGTCCTCGTTGTAAAAGTGATCGTCCCCATTGTTAAAGTGATCACCCTCATTGTAAAAGTGATCGTCCTCATTGTAAAAGTGATCGCCCTCATTGTAAAAGTGATCGCCCTCATTCTAAAAGTGATCTCCCTCATTGTAAAAGTGATCGTCCTCACTGTAAAAGTCATTGTCCTCATTGTAAAACTGATGACCCTCATTGTAAAAGTGATCGTCCTCATTGTAAAAGTGATCGTCCTCATTTTAAAAGTGATCATCCTCATTGAAAAGTGTTCGCCCTCATCGTAAAAGTGATCACCCTCATTGTAAAAGTGATTGTCCTCATTGTAAAAGCGATCGCCCTCATTGTAAAAGTGATCGCCCTCATCGTAAAAGTGATCACGTTCATTGTAAAAGCGATCGTCCTCACTGTAAAAGTCATTGTCCTCATTGTATAAGTGATCGCCCTCTTTGTAAAAATGTTCGTCCTCGTTGTAAAAGTGATCGTCCCCATTGTAAAAGTGATCACCCTCATTGCAAAAGTGATCGTCCTCATTGTAAAAGTGATCACCCTCATTGTAAAAGTGATCGCCCTCATTGTAAAAGCGATTGTCCTCATGGTAAAAGTGATCGCCCTCATTGTAAAAATGATCGTACTCATTATAAAAGTATTCGTCCTCATTGTAAAAGTGATCGTCCTCATTGCAAAAGTGATCGCCCTCATTGTAAACGTGATCATTCTCATTGTAAAAGTGATCGCCCTCATTGTAAACGTGATCATTCTCATTGTAAAAGTGATCGCCCTCATTGTAAAAGCGATCGCCCTCATTGTAAAAGTGATCACCCTCATTGTAAAAGTGATCGTCCTCATTGTAAAAATGATCGTCCTCATTATAAAAGTGATCGTCCTCATTGTAAAAGTGATTGTCCTCATGGTAAAAGTGATCGTCCTCATTGTAAAAGTGATCAACCTCATTGTAAAAGTGATCGTCCTCATTGTAAAAGTGATCGTCCTCATTATAAAAGTGATCATCCTCATTGTAAAAGTGATCGCCCTCATTGTAAACGTGATAACCCTCATTGTAAACGTGATCGCCCTCATTGTAAAACTGATCACCCTCATTGTAAAAGTGATCGGCATCATTGTAAAAGCGATCGTCTTCATTGTAAAAGCGATCGTCCTCATTCTAAAAGTGATTGCCCTCATTGTAAAACTGATGACCCTCATTGTAAAAGTGATCGCCCTCATCGTAAAAATGATCGCCCTCATTGTAAAAGCGATCGTCGTCAATGTAAAGCTGATCACCCTCATTGTAAAAGTGATCGTCCTGCTTGTAAGAGTGATCACTCTCATTGTAAAAGTGATCGTTCTCATTATAAAAGCGATCGTCCTCAATGTAAAAGTGATCGACACCATTGTAAAAGCGATCGTCTTCACTGTCAAAGCGATCGTTCTCATTCTAACAGTGATCGCCCTCATTGTAAAAGTGATCGCCCTCAGTGTAAAAGTGATCGTCCCCATTGTTAAAGTGATCACCGTCATTGTAAAAGTGATCGTCCTCATTGTAAAAGTGATCGCCCTCATTGTAAAAGTGATCGCCCTCATGGTAAAAGGGATCGCCCTCATTGTAAAAGCGATCGTCCTCATCGTAAAAGTGATCGCGTGCATTGTAAAAGCGATAGTCCTCACTGTAAAAGTCATTGTCCTCATTGTAAAAGTGATCGCCCTCTTTGTAAAAGCGATCGCCCTCATTGTAAAAGTGATCGTCCTCATTGTAAAAGTGATCGTCCTCATGGTAAAAGTGATCACCCTCATTGTAAAAGTGATCGTCCTCATTGTTAAAGTGATCACCCTCATTGTTAAAGTGATCGCCCTCATTGTAAAAGTGATTGCGCTCATTGTAAAAGTGATCGCCCTCATTGTAAAAACGATCGCCCTCTTTATAAAAGTGTTCGCCCTCTTTGTAAAAGTGATCGCCCCGATTGTAAGAGTGATCGTCCTCATTGTAAAAGTGATCACCCTCATTGCAAAAGTGATCGCCCTCATCGTAAAAGTGATCGAGTGCATTGTAAAAGCGATAGTCCTCACTGTAAAAGTCATTGTCCTCATTGTAAAAGTGATCGCCCTCTTTGTAAAAGCGATCGCCCTCATTGTAAAAGTGATCGTCCTCATTGTATAAGTGATCGCCCTCTTTGTAAAAGTGATTGTCCTCGTTGTAAAAGTGATCGTCCCCATTGTTAAAGTGATCACCCTCATTGTAAAAGTGATCGTCCTCATTGTAAAAGTGATCGCCCTCATTGTAAAAGTGATCGCCCTCATTGTAAAAGGGATCGCCCTCATTGTAAAAGCGATCGTCCTCATTGTAAAAGTGATCGGCATCATTGTAAAAGCGATCGTCTTCATTGTAAAAGCGATCGTCCTCATTCTAAAAGTGATTGCCCTCATTGTAAAACTGATGACCCTCATTGTAAAAGTGATCGTCCTGCTTGTAAGAGTGATCACTCTCATTGTAAAAGTGATCGTTCTCATTATAAAAGCGATCGTCCTCAATGTAAATGTGATTGCACTCATTGTAAAAGCGATTGTCCTCATTGTAAAAGTGATCGACACTATTGTAAAAGCGATCGTCTTCACTGTAAAAGCGATCGTTCTCATTCTAACAGTGATCGCCTCATTGTAAAAGTGATCGCCCTCAGTGTAAAAGTGATCACGCTCATTGTAAAAGCGATCGCCCTCAGTGTAAAAGTGATCGAGCTCAGTGTAAAAGTGATCGCGGTCATTGTAAACGTGATCGCCCTCATTGTAAAAGCGATTGTCCTCATTGTAAAAGTGATCGACACCATTGTAAAAGCGATCGTCTTCATTGTAAAAGCGATCGTTCTCATTCTAACAGTGATCGCCCTCATTGTAAAAATGTTCGTCCTCGTTGTAAAAGTGATCGTCCCTATTGTAAAAGTGATCACCCTCATTGCAAAAGTGATTGTCCTCATTGTAAAAGCGATCGCCCTCATTGTAAAAGTGATCGCCCTCATCGTAAAAGTGATCACGTTCATTGTAAAAGCGATCGTCCTCACTGTAAAAGTCATTGTCCTCATTGTATAAGTGATCGCCCTCTTTGTAAAAATGTTCGTCCTCGTTGTAAAAGTGATCGTCCCCATTGTAAAAGTGATCACCCTCATTGCAAAAGTGATCGTCCTCATTGTAAAAGTGATCACCCTCATTGTAAAAGTGATCGCCCTCATTGTAAAAGCGATTGTCCTCATGGTAAAAGTGATCGCCCTCATTGTAAAAATGATCGTACTCATTATAAAAGTATTCGTCCTCATTGTAAAAGTGATCGTCCTCATTGCAAAAGTGATCGCCCTCATTGTAAACGTGATCATTCTCATTGTAAAAGTGATCGCCCTCATTGTAAACGTGATCATTCTCATTGTAAAAGTGATCGCCCTCATTGTAAAAGCGATCGCCCTCATTGTAAAAGTGATCACCCTCATTGTAAAAGTGATCGCCCTCATTGTAAAAATGATCGCCCTCATTGTAAAAGTGATCGTCCTCATTGTAAAAGTGATTGTCCTCATGGTAAAAGTGATCGTCCTCATTGTAAAAGTGATCAACCTCATTGTAAAAGTGATCGTCCTCATTGTAAAAGTGATCGTCCTCATTATAAAAGTGATCATCCTCATTGTAAAAGTGATCGCCCTCATTGTAAACGTGATAACCCTCATTGTAAACGTGATCGCCCTCATTGTAAAACTGATCACCCTCATTGTAAAAGTGATCGGCATCATTGTAAAAGCGATCGTCTTCATTGTAAAAGCGATCGTCCTCATTCTAAAAGTGATTGCCCTCATTGTAAAACTGATGACCCTCATTGTAAAAGTGATCGCCCTCATCGTAAAAATGATCGCCCTCATTGTATAAGCGATCGCCGTCAATGTAAAGGTGATCGCCCTCATTGTAAAAGTGATCGCCATCATTGTAAAAGTTATCGCCCTCATTTTAAATGTGACGGTCCTCATTGTAAAGCTGATCACCCTCATTGTAAAAGTGATCGTCCTGCTTGTAAGAGTGATCACTCTCATTGTAAAAGTGATCGTTCTCATTATAAAAGCGATCGTCCTCAATGTAAAAGTGATCGACACCATTGTAAAAGCGATCGTCTTCACTGTCAAAGCGATCGTTCTCATTCTAACAGTGATCGCCCTCATTGTAAAAGTGATCGCCCTCAGTGTAAAAGTGATCGTCCCCATTGTTAAAGTGATCACCGTCATTGTAAAAGTGATCGTCCTCATTGTAAAAGTGATCGCCCTCATTGTAAAAGTGATCGCCCTCATGGTAAAAGGGATCGCCCTCATTGTAAAAGCGATCGTCCTCATCGTAAAAGTGATCGCGTGCATTGTAAAAGCGATAGTCCTCACTGTAAAAGTCATTGTCCTCATTGTAAAAGTGATCGCCCTCTTTGTAAAAGCGATCGCCCTCATTGTAAAAGTGATCGTCCTCATTGTAAAAGTGATCGTCCTCATGGTAAAAGTGATCACCCTCATTGTAAAAGTGATCGTCCTCATTGTTAAAGTGATCACCCTCATTGTTAAAGTGATCGCCCTCATTGTAAAAGTGATTGCGCTCATTGTAAAAGTGATCGCCCTCATTGTAAAAACGATCGCCCTCTTTATAAAAGTGTTCGCCCTCTTTGTAAAAGTGATCGCCCCGATTGTAAGAGTGATCGTCCTCATTGTAAAAGTGATCACCCTCATTGCAAAAGTGATCGCCCTCATCGTAAAAGTGATCGAGTGCATTGTAAAAGCGATAGTCCTCACTGTAAAAGTCATTGTCCTCATTGTAAAAGTGATCGCCCTCTTTGTAAAAGCGATCGCCCTCATTGTAAAAGTGATCGTCCTCATTGTATAAGTGATCGCCCTCTTTGTAAAAGTGATTGTCCTCGTTGTAAAAGTGATCGTCCCCATTGTTAAAGTGATCACCCTCATTGTAAAAGTGATCGTCCTCATTGTAAAAGTGATCGCCCTCATTGTAAAAGTGATCGCCCTCATTCTAAAAGTGATCTCCCTCATTGTAAAAGTGATCGTCCTCACTGTAAAAGTCATTGTCCTCATTGTAAAACTGATGACCCTCATTGTAAAAGTGATCGTCCTCATTGTAAAAGTGATCGTCCTCATTTTAAAAGTGATCATCCTCATTGAAAAGTGTTCGCCCTCATTGTAAACGTGATCACCCTCATTGTAAACGTGATCGCCCTCATTGTAAAACTGATCACCCTCATTGTAAAAGTGATGGTCCTCATTGTAAAAGTGATTGCCCTCATTGTAAAAGTGATTGCCCTCATTGTAAAAGTGATCGCCCTCATTGTAGAAGCGATCGCCCTCATTGTAAAAGTGATCGCCCTCGTTGTAAAAGTGATCACCCTCATTGTAAAAGTGATCACCCTCATTGTAAAAGTGATCGCCCTCATTATAAAAGTGATCGTCCTCACTGTAAAAGTCATTGTCCTTATTGTAAAAGTGATCGTCCTCATTGTAAAAGTGATTGTCCTCATTGTAAAAGCGATCGCCCTCATTGTAAAAGTGATCGCCCTCATTGTAAAAGTGATCACGTTCATTGTAAAAGCGATCGTCCTCACTGTAAAAGTCATTGTCCTCATTGTATAAGTGATCGCCCTCTTTGTAAAAATGTTCGTCCTCGTTGTAAAAGTGATCGTCCCCATTGTAAAAGTGATCACCCTCATTGCAAAAGTGATTGTCCTCATTGTAAAAGCGATCGCCCTCATTGTAAAAGTGATCGCCCTCATCGTAAAAGTGATCACGTTCATTGTAAAAGCGATCGTCCTCACTGTAAAAGTCATTGTCCTCATTGTATAAGTGATCGCCCTCTTTGTAAAAATGTTCGTCCTCGTTGTAAAAGTGATCGTCCCCATTGTAAAAGTGATCACCCTCATTGCAAAAGTGATCGTCCTCATTGTAAAAGTGATCACCCTCATTGTAAAAGTGATCGCCCTCATTGTAAAAGCGATTGTCCTCATGGTAAAAGTGATCGCCCTCATTGTAAAAATGATCGTACTCATTATAAAAGTATTCGTCCTCATTGTAAAAGTGATCGTCCTCATTGCAAAAGTGATCGCCCTCATTGTAAACGTGATCATTCTCATTGTAAAAGTGATCGCCCTCATTGTAAACGTGATCATTCTCATTGTAAAAGTGATCGCCCTCATTGTAAAAGCGATCGCCCTCATTGTAAAAGTGATCACCCTCATTGTAAAAGTGATCGTCCTCATTGTAAAAATGATCGTCCTCATTATAAAAGTGATCGTCCTCATTGTAAAAGTGATTGTCCTCATGGTAAAAGTGATCGTCCTCATTGTAAAAGTGATCAACCTCATTGTAAAAGTGATCGTCCTCATTGTAAAAGTGATCGTCCTCATTATAAAAGTGATCATCCTCATTGTAAAAGTGATCGCCCTCATTGTAAACGTGATAACCCTCATTGTAAACGTGATCGCCCTCATTGTAAAACTGATCACCCTCATTGTAAAAGTGATCGGCATCATTGTAAAAGCGATCGTCTTCATTGTAAAAGCGATCGTCCTCATTCTAAAAGTGATTGCCCTCATTGTAAAACTGATGACCCTCATTGTAAAAGTGATCGCCCTCATCGTAAAAATGATCGCCCTCATTGTAAAAGCGATCGCCGTCAATGTAAAGCTGATCACCCTCATTGTAAAAGTGATCGTCCTGCTTGTAAGAGTGATCACTCTCATTGTAAAAGTGATCGTTCTCATTATAAAAGCGATCGTCCTCAATGTAAAAGTGATCGACACCATTGTAAAAGCGATCGTCTTCACTGTCAAAGCGATCGTTCTCATTCTAACAGTGATCGCCCTCATTGTAAAAGTGATCGCCCTCAGTGTAAAAGTGATCGTCCCCATTGTTAAAGTGATCACCGTCATTGTAAAAGTGATCGTCCTCATTGTAAAAGTGATCGCCCTCATTGTAAAAGTGATCGCCCTCATGGTAAAAGGGATCGCCCTCATTGTAAAAGCGATCGTCCTCATCGTAAAAGTGATCGCGTGCATTGTAAAAGCGATAGTCCTCACTGTAAAAGTCATTGTCCTCATTGTAAAAGTGATCGCCCTCTTTGTAAAAGCGATCGCCCTCATTGTAAAAGTGATCGTCCTCATTGTAAAAGTGATCGTCCTCATGGTAAAAGTGATCACCCTCATTGTAAAAGTGATCGTCCTCATTGTTAAAGTGATCACCCTCATTGTTAAAGTGATCGCCCTCATTGTAAAAGTGATTGCGCTCATTGTAAAAGTGATCGCCCTCATTGTAAAAACGATCGCCCTCTTTATAAAAGTGTTCGCCCTCTTTGTAAAAGTGATCGCCCCGATTGTAAGAGTGATCGTCCTCATTGTAAAAGTGATCACCCTCATTGCAAAAGTGATCGCCCTCATCGTAAAAGTGATCGAGTGCATTGTAAAAGCGATAGTCCTCACTGTAAAAGTCATTGTCCTCATTGTAAAAGTGATCGCCCTCTTTGTAAAAGCGATCGCCCTCATTGTAAAAGTGATCGTCCTCATTGTATAAGTGATCGCCCTCTTTGTAAAAGTGATTGTCCTCGTTGTAAAAGTGATCGTCCCCATTGTTAAAGTGATCACCCTCATTGTAAAAGTGATCGTCCTCATTGTAAAAGTGATCGCCCTCATTGTAAAAGTGATCGCCCTCATTGTAAAAGGGATCGCCCTCATTGTAAAAGCGATCGTCCTCATTGTAAAAGTGATCGGCATCATTGTAAAAGCGATCGTCTTCATTGTAAAAGCGATCGTCCTCATTCTAAAAGTGATTGCCCTCATTGTAAAACTGATGACCCTCATTGTAAAAGTGATCGTCCTGCTTGTAAGAGTGATCACTCTCATTGTAAAAGTGATCGTTCTCATTATAAAAGCGATCGTCCTCAATGTAAATGTGATTGCACTCATTGTAAAAGCGATTGTCCTCATTGTAAAAGTGATCGACACTATTGTAAAAGCGATCGTCTTCACTGTAAAAGCGATCGTTCTCATTCTAACAGTGATCGCCTCATTGTAAAAGTGATCGCCCTCAGTGTAAAAGTGATCACGCTCATTGTAAAAGCGATCGCCCTCAGTGTAAAAGTGATCGAGCTCAGTGTAAAAGTGATCGCGGTCATTGTAAACGTGATCGCCCTCATTGTAAAAGCGATTGTCCTCATTGTAAAAGTGATCGACACCATTGTAAAAGCGATCGTCTTCATTGTAAAAGCGATCGTTCTCATTCTAACAGTGATCGCCCTCATTGTAAAAGTGATCGCCCTCATTGTAAAAGTGATCGCGCTCATTGTAAAAGCGATCGCCCTCAGTGTAAAAGTGATCACGCTCATTGTAAAAGTGATCGCCCTCATTGTAAAAGCGATCGTCCTCATTGTAAAAGTGATCGGCATCATTGTAAAAGCGATCGTCTTCATTGTAAAAGCGATCATCCTCATTCTAAAAGTGATTGCCCTCATTGTAAAACTGATGACCCTCATTGTAAAAGTGATCGCCCTCATCGTAAAAATGATCGCCCTCATTGTAAAAGCGATCGCCGTCAATGTAAAGGTGATCGCCCTCATTGTAAAAGTGATCGCCATCATTGTAAAAGTTATCGCCCTCATTTTAAATGTGACGGTCCTCATTGTAAAGCTGATCACCCTCATTGTAAAAGTGATCGTCCTGCTTGTAAGAGTGATCACTCTCATTGTAAAAGTGATCGTTCTCATTATAAAAGCGATCGTCCTCAATGTAAAAGTGATCGACACCATTGTAAAAGCGATCGTCTTCACTGTCAAAGCGATCGTTCTCATTCTAACAGTGATCGCCCTCATTGTAAAAGTGATCGCCCTCAGTGTAAAAGTGATCGTCCCCATTGTTAAAGTGATCACCGTCATTGTAAAAGTGATCGTCCTCATTGTAAAAGTGATCGCCCTCATTGTAAAAGTGATCGCCCTCATGGTAAAAGGGATCGCCCTCATTGTAAAAGCGATCGTCCTCATCGTAAAAGTGATCGCGTGCATTGTAAAAGCGATAGTCCTCACTGTAAAAGTCATTGTCCTCATTGTAAAAGTGATCGCCCTCTTTGTAAAAGCGATCGCCCTCATTGTAAAAGTGATCGTCCTCATTGTAAAAGTGATCGTCCTCATGGTAAAAGTGATCACCCTCATTGTAAAAGTGATCGTCCTCATTGTTAAAGTGATCACCCTCATTGTTAAAGTGATCGCCCTCATTGTAAAAGTGATTGCGCTCATTGTAAAAGTGATCGCCCTCATTGTAAAAACGATCGCCCTCTTTATAAAAGTGTTCGCCCTCTTTGTAAAAGTGATCGCCCCGATTGTAAGAGTGATCGTCCTCATTGTAAAAGTGATCACCCTCATTGCAAAAGTGATCGCCCTCATCGTAAAAGTGATCGAGTGCATTGTAAAAGCGATAGTCCTCACTGTAAAAGTCATTGTCCTCATTGTAAAAGTGATCGCCCTCTTTGTAAAAGCGATCGCCCTCATTGTAAAAGTGATCGTCCTCATTGTATAAGTGATCGCCCTCTTTGTAAAAGTGATTGTCCTCGTTGTAAAAGTGATCGTCCCCATTGTTAAAGTGATCACCCTCATTGTAAAAGTGATCGTCCTCATTGTAAAAGTGATCGGCATCATTGTAAAAGCGATCGTCTTCATTGTAAAAGCGATCGTCCTCATTCTAAAAGTGATTGCCCTCATTGTAAAACTGATGACCCTCATTGTAAAAGTGATCGTCCTGCTTGTAAGAGTGATCACTCTCATTGTAAAAGTGATCGTTCTCATTATAAAAGCGATCGTCCTCAATGTAAATGTGATTGCACTCATTGTAAAAGCGATTGTCCTCATTGTAAAAGTGATCGACACTATTGTAAAAGCGATCGTCTTCACTGTAAAAGCGATCGTTCTCATTCTAACAGTGATCGCCTCATTGTAAAAGTGATCGCCCTCAGTGTAAAAGTGATCACGCTCATTGTAAAAGCGATCGCCCTCAGTGTAAAAGTGATCGAGCTCAGTGTAAAAGTGATCGCGGTCATTGTAAACGTGATCGCCCTCATTGTAAAAGCGATTGTCCTCATTGTAAAAGTGATCGACACCATTGTAAAAGCGATCGTCTTCATTGTAAAAGCGATCGTTCTCATTCTAACAGTGATCGCCCTCATTGTAAAAGTGATCACCCTCATTGTAAAAGTGATCGTCCTGCTTGTAAGAGTGATCACTCTCATTGTAAAAGTGATCGTTCTCATTATAAAAGCGATCGTCCTCAATGTAAAAGTGATCGACACCATTGTAAAAGCGATCGTCTTCACTGTCAAAGCGATCGTTCTCATTCTAACAGTGATCGCCCTCATTGTAAAAGTGATCGCCCTCAGTGTAAAAGTGATCGTCCCCATTGTTAAAGTGATCACCGTCATTGTAAAAGTGATCGTCCTCATTGTAAAAGTGATCGCCCTCATTGTAAAAGTGATCGCCCTCATGGTAAAAGGGATCGCCCTCATTGTAAAAGCGATCGTCCTCATCGTAAAAGTGATCGCGTGCATTGTAAAAGCGATAGTCCTCACTGTAAAAGTCATTGTCCTCATTGTAAAAGTGATCGCCCTCTTTGTAAAAGCGATCGCCCTCATTGTAAAAGTGATCGTCCTCATTGTAAAAGTGATCGTCCTCATGGTAAAAGTGATCACCCTCATTGTAAAAGTGATCGTCCTCATTGTTAAAGTGATCACCCTCATTGTTAAAGTGATCGCCCTCATTGTAAAAGTGATTGCGCTCATTGTAAAAGTGATCGCCCTCATTGTAAAAACGATCGCCCTCTTTATAAAAGTGTTCGCCCTCTTTGTAAAAGTGATCGCCCCGATTGTAAGAGTGATCGTCCTCATTGTAAAAGTGATCACCCTCATTGCAAAAGTGATCGCCCTCATCGTAAAAGTGATCGAGTGCATTGTAAAAGCGATAGTCCTCACTGTAAAAGTCATTGTCCTCATTGTAAAAGTGATCGCCCTCTTTGTAAAAGCGATCGCCCTCATTGTAAAAGTGATCGTCCTCATTGTATAAGTGATCGCCCTCTTTGTAAAAGTGATTGTCCTCGTTGTAAAAGTGATCGTCCCCATTGTTAAAGTGATCACCCTCATTGTAAAAGTGATCGTCCTCATTGTAAAAGTGATCGCCCTCATTGTAAAAGTGATCGCCCTCATTCTAAAAGTGATCTCCCTCATTGTAAAAGTGATCGTCCTCACTGTAAAAGTCATTGTCCTCATTGTAAAACTGATGACCCTCATTGTAAAAGTGATCGTCCTCATTGTAAAAGTGATCGTCCTCATTTTAAAAGTGATCATCCTCATTGAAAAGTGTTCGCCCTCATTGTAAACGTGATCACCCTCATTGTAAACGTGATCGCCCTCATTGTAAAACTGATCACCCTCATTGTAAAAGTGATGGTCCTCATTGTAAAAGTGATTGCCCTCATTGTAAAAGTGATTGCCCTCATTGTAAAAGTGATCGCCCTCATTGTAGAAGCGATCGCCCTCATTGTAAAAGTGATCGCCCTCGTTGTAAAAGTGATCACCCTCATTGTAAAAGTGATCACCCTCATTGTAAAAGTGATCGCCCTCATTATAAAAGTGATCGTCCTCACTGTAAAAGTCATTGTCCTTATTGTAAAAGTGATCGTCCTCATTGTAAAAGTGATTGTCCTCATTGTAAAAGCGATCGCCCTCATTGTAAAAGTGATCGCCCTCATTGTAAAAGTGATCACGTTCATTGTAAAAGCGATCGTCCTCACTGTAAAAGTCATTGTCCTCATTGTATAAGTGATCGCCCTCTTTGTAAAAATGTTCGTCCTCGTTGTAAAAGTGATCGTCCCCATTGTAAAAGTGATCACCCTCATTGCAAAAGTGATTGTCCTCATTGTAAAAGCGATCGCCCTCATTGTAAAAGTGATCGCCCTCATCGTAAAAGTGATCACGTTCATTGTAAAAGCGATCGTCCTCACTGTAAAAGTCATTGTCCTCATTGTATAAGTGATCGCCCTCTTTGTAAAAATGTTCGTCCTCGTTGTAAAAGTGATCGTCCCCATTGTAAAAGTGATCACCCTCATTGCAAAAGTGATCGTCCTCATTGTAAAAGTGATCACCCTCATTGTAAAAGTGATCGCCCTCATTGTAAAAGCGATTGTCCTCATGGTAAAAGTGATCGCCCTCATTGTAAAAATGATCGTACTCATTATAAAAGTATTCGTCCTCATTGTAAAAGTGATCGTCCTCATTGCAAAAGTGATCGCCCTCATTGTAAACGTGATCATTCTCATTGTAAAAGTGATCGCCCTCATTGTAAACGTGATCATTCTCATTGTAAAAGTGATCGCCCTCATTGTAAAAGCGATCGCCCTCATTGTAAAAGTGATCACCCTCATTGTAAAAGTGATCGTCCTCATTGTAAAAATGATCGTCCTCATTATAAAAGTGATCGTCCTCATTGTAAAAGTGATTGTCCTCATGGTAAAAGTGATCGTCCTCATTGTAAAAGTGATCAACCTCATTGTAAAAGTGATCGTCCTCATTGTAAAAGTGATCGTCCTCATTATAAAAGTGATCATCCTCATTGTAAAAGTGATCGCCCTCATTGTAAACGTGATAACCCTCATTGTAAACGTGATCGCCCTCATTGTAAAACTGATCACCCTCATTGTAAAAGTGATCGGCATCATTGTAAAAGCGATCGTCTTCATTGTAAAAGCGATCGTCCTCATTCTAAAAGTGATTGCCCTCATTGTAAAACTGATGACCCTCATTGTAAAAGTGATCGCCCTCATCGTAAAAATGATCGCCCTCATTGTAAAAGCGATCGCCGTCAATGTAAAGCTGATCACCCTCATTGTAAAAGTGATCGTCCTGCTTGTAAGAGTGATCACTCTCATTGTAAAAGTGATCGTTCTCATTATAAAAGCGATCGTCCTCAATGTAAAAGTGATCGACACCATTGTAAAAGCGATCGTCTTCACTGTCAAAGCGATCGTTCTCATTCTAACAGTGATCGCCCTCATTGTAAAAGTGATCGCCCTCAGTGTAAAAGTGATCGTCCCCATTGTTAAAGTGATCACCGTCATTGTAAAAGTGATCGTCCTCATTGTAAAAGTGATCGCCCTCATTGTAAAAGTGATCGCCCTCATGGTAAAAGGGATCGCCCTCATTGTAAAAGCGATCGTCCTCATCGTAAAAGTGATCGCGTGCATTGTAAAAGCGATAGTCCTCACTGTAAAAGTCATTGTCCTCATTGTAAAAGTGATCGCCCTCTTTGTAAAAGCGATCGCCCTCATTGTAAAAGTGATCGTCCTCATTGTAAAAGTGATCGTCCTCATGGTAAAAGTGATCACCCTCATTGTAAAAGTGATCGTCCTCATTGTTAAAGTGATCACCCTCATTGTTAAAGTGATCGCCCTCATTGTAAAAGTGATTGCGCTCATTGTAAAAGTGATCGCCCTCATTGTAGAAGCGATCGCCCTCATTGTAAAAGTGATCGCCCTCTTTGTAAAAGTGATCGCCCCGATTGTAAGAGTGATCGTCCTCATTGTAAAAGTGATCACCCTCATTGCAAAAGTGATCGCCCTCATCGTAAAAGTGATCGAGTGCATTGTAAAAGCGATAGTCCTCACTGTAAAAGTCATTGTCCTCATTGTAAAAGTGATCGCCCTCTTTGTAAAAGCGATCGCCCTCATTGTAAAAGTGATCGTCCTCATTGTATAAGTGATCGCCCTCTTTGTAAAAGTGATTGTCCTCGTTGTAAAAGTGATCGTCCCCATTGTTAAAGTGATCACCCTCATTGTAAAAGTGATCGTCCTCATTGTAAAAGTGATCGCCCTCATTGTAAAAGTGATCACCCTCATTGTAAAAGGGATCGCCCTCATTGTAAAAGCGATCGTCCTCATTGTAAAAGTGATCGGCATCATTGTAAAAGCGATCGTCTTCATTGTAAAAGCGATCGTCCTCATTCTAAAAGTGATTGCCCTCATTGTAAAACTGATGACCCTCATTGTAAAAGTGATCGTCCTGCTTGTAAGAGTGATCACTCTCATTGTAAAAGTGATCGTTCTCATTATAAAAGCGATCGTCCTCAATGTAAATGTGATTGCACTCATTGTAAAAGCGATTGTCCTCATTGTAAAAGTGATCGACACTATTGTAAAAGCGATCGTCTTCACTGTAAAAGCGATCGTTCTCATTCTAACAGTGATCGCCTCATTGTAAAAGTGATCGCCCTCAGTGTAAAAGTGATCACGCTCATTGTAAAAGCGATCGCCCTCAGTGTAAAAGTGATCGAGCTCAGTGTAAAAGTGATCGCGGTCATTGTAAACGTGATCGCCCTCATTGTAAAAGCGATTGTCCTCATTGTAAAAGTGATCGACACCATTGTAAAAGCGATCGTCTTCATTGTAAAAGCGATCGTTCTCATTCTAACAGTGATCGCCCTCATTGTAAAAGTGATCGCCCTCATTGTAAAAGTGATCGCGCTCATTGTAAAAGCGATCGCCCTCAGTGTAAAAGTGATCACGCTCATTGTAAAAGTGATCGCCCTCATTGTAAAAGCGATCGTCCTCATTGTAAAAGTGATCGGCATCATTGTAAAAGCGATCGTCTTCATTGTAAAAGCGATCATCCTCATTCTAAAAGTGATTGCCCTCATTGTAAAACTGATGACCCTCATTGTAAAAGTGATCGCCCTCATCGTAAAAATGATCGCCCTCATTGTAAAAGCGATCGCCGTCAATGTAAAGGTGATCGCCCTCATTGTAAAAGTGATCGCCATCATTGTAAAAGTTATCGCCCTCATTTTAAATGTGACGGTCCTCATTGTAAAGCTGATCACCCTCATTGTAAAAGTGATCGTCCTGCTTGTAAGAGTGATCACTCTCATTGTAAAAGTGATCGTTCTCATTATAAAAGCGATCGTCCTCAATGTAAAAGTGATCGACACCATTGTAAAAGCGATCGTCTTCACTGTCAAAGCGATCGTTCTCATTCTAACAGTGATCGCCCTCATTGTAAAAGTGATCGCCCTCAGTGTAAAAGTGATCGTCCCCATTGTTAAAGTGATCACCGTCATTGTAAAAGTGATCGTCCTCATTGTAAAAGTGATCGCCCTCATTGTAAAAGTGATCGCCCTCATGGTAAAAGGGATCGCCCTCATTGTAAAAGCGATCGTCCTCATCGTAAAAGTGATCGCGTGCATTGTAAAAGCGATAGTCCTCACTGTAAAAGTCATTGTCCTCATTGTAAAAGTGATCGCCCTCTTTGTAAAAGCGATCGCCCTCATTGTAAAAGTGATCGTCCTCATTGTAAAAGTGATCGTCCTCATGGTAAAAGTGATCACCCTCATTGTAAAAGTGATCGTCCTCATTGTTAAAGTGATCACCCTCATTGTTAAAGTGATCGCCCTCATTGTAAAAGTGATTGCGCTCATTGTAAAAGTGATCGCCCTCATTGTAAAAACGATCGCCCTCTTTATAAAAGTGTTCGCCCTCTTTGTAAAAGTGATCGCCCCGATTGTAAGAGTGATCGTCCTCATTGTAAAAGTGATCACCCTCATTGCAAAAGTGATCGCCCTCATCGTAAAAGTGATCGAGTGCATTGTAAAAGCGATAGTCCTCACTGTAAAAGTCATTGTCCTCATTGTAAAAGTGATCGCCCTCTTTGTAAAAGCGATCGCCCTCATTGTAAAAGTGATCGTCCTCATTGTATAAGTGATCGCCCTCTTTGTAAAAGTGATTGTCCTCGTTGTAAAAGTGATCGTCCCCATTGTTAAAGTGATCACCCTCATTGTAAAAGTGATCGTCCTCATTGTAAAAGTGATCGCCCTCATTGTAAAAGTGATCGCCCTCATTCTAAAAGTGATCTCCCTCATTGTAAAAGTGATCGTCCTCACTGTAAAAGTCATTGTCCTCATTGTAAAACTGATGACCCTCATTGTAAAAGTGATCGTCCTCATTGTAAAAGTGATCGTCCTCATTTTAAAAGTGATCATCCTCATTGAAAAGTGTTCGCCCTCATTGTAAACGTGATCACCCTCATTGTAAACGTGATCGCCCTCATTGTAAAACTGATCACCCTCATTGTAAAAGTGATGGTCCTCATTGTAAAAGTGATTGCCCTCATTGTAAAAGTGATTGCCCTCATTGTAAAAGTGATCGCCCTCATTGTAGAAGCGATCGCCCTCATTGTAAAAGTGATGGTCCTCATTGTAAAAGTGATTGCCCTCATTGTAAAAGTGATTGCCCTCATTGTAAAAGTGATCGCCCTCATTGTAGAAGCGATCGCCCTCAGTGTAAAAGTGATCGAGCTCAGTGTAAAAGTGATCGCGGTCATTGTAAACGTGATCGCCCTCATTGTAAAAGCGATTGTCCTCATTGTAAAAGTGATCGACACCATTGTAAAAGCGATCGTCTTCATTGTAAAAGCGATCGTTCTCATTCTAACAGTGATCGCCCTCATTGTAAAAGTGATCGCCCTCATTGTAAAAGTGATCGCGCTCATTGTAAAAGCGATCGCCCTCAGTGTAAAAGTGATCACGCTCATTGTAAAAGTGATCGCCCTCATTGTAAAAGCGATCGTCCTCATTGTAAAAGTGATCGGCATCATTGTAAAAGCGATCGTCTTCATTGTAAAAGCGATCATCCTCATTCTAAAAGTGATTGCCCTCATTGTAAAACTGATGACCCTCATTGTAAAAGTGATCGCCCTCATCGTAAAAATGATCGCCCTCATTGTAAAAGCGATCGCCGTCAATGTAAAGGTGATCGCCCTCATTGTAAAAGTGATCGCCATCATTGTAAAAGTTATCGCCCTCATTTTAAATGTGACGGTCCTCATTGTAAAGCTGATCACCCTCATTGTAAAAGTGATCGTCCTGCTTGTAAGAGTGATCACTCTCATTGTAAAAGTGATCGTTCTCATTATAAAAGCGATCGTCCTCAATGTAAAAGTGATCGACACCATTGTAAAAGCGATCGTCTTCACTGTCAAAGCGATCGTTCTCATTCTAACAGTGATCGCCCTCATTGTAAAAGTGATCGCCCTCAGTGTAAAAGTGATCGTCCCCATTGTTAAAGTGATCACCGTCATTGTAAAAGTGATCGTCCTCATTGTAAAAGTGATCGCCCTCATTGTAAAAGTGATCGCCCTCATGGTAAAAGGGATCGCCCTCATTGTAAAAGCGATCGTCCTCATCGTAAAAGTGATCGCGTGCATTGTAAAAGCGATAGTCCTCACTGTAAAAGTCATTGTCCTCATTGTAAAAGTGATCGCCCTCTTTGTAAAAGCGATCGCCCTCATTGTAAAAGTGATCGTCCTCATTGTAAAAGTGATCGTCCTCATGGTAAAAGTGATCACCCTCATTGTAAAAGTGATCGTCCTCATTGTTAAAGTGATCACCCTCATTGTTAAAGTGATCGCCCTCATTGTAAAAGTGATTGCGCTCATTGTAAAAGTGATCGCCCTCATTGTAAAAACGATCGCCCTCTTTATAAAAGTGTTCGCCCTCTTTGTAAAAGTGATCGCCCCGATTGTAAGAGTGATCGTCCTCATTGTAAAAGTGATCACCCTCATTGCAAAAGTGATCGCCCTCATCGTAAAAGTGATCGAGTGCATTGTAAAAGCGATAGTCCTCACTGTAAAAGTCATTGTCCTCATTGTAAAAGTGATCGCCCTCTTTGTAAAAGCGATCGCCCTCATTGTAAAAGTGATCGTCCTCATTGTATAAGTGATCGCCCTCTTTGTAAAAGTGATTGTCCTCGTTGTAAAAGTGATCGTCCCCATTGTTAAAGTGATCACCCTCATTGTAAAAGTGATCGTCCTCATTGTAAAAGTGATCGCCCTCATTGTAAAAGTGATCGCCCTCATTCTAAAAGTGATCTCCCTCATTGTAAAAGTGATCGTCCTCACTGTAAAAGTCATTGTCCTCATTGTAAAACTGATGACCCTCATTGTAAAAGTGATCGTCCTCATTGTAAAAGTGATCGTCCTCATTTTAAAAGTGATCATCCTCATTGAAAAGTGTTCGCCCTCATTGTAAACGTGATCACCCTCATTGTAAACGTGATCGCCCTCATTGTAAAACTGATCACCCTCATTGTAAAAGTGATGGTCCTCATTGTAAAAGTGATTGCCCTCATTGTAAAAGTGATTGCCCTCATTGTAAAAGTGATCGCCCTCATTGTAGAAGCGATCGCCCTCATTGTAAAAGTGATCGCCCTCGTTGTAAAAGTGATCACCCTCATTGTAAAAGTGATCACCCTCATTGTAAAAGTGATCGCCCTCATTATAAAAGTGATCGTCCTCACTGTAAAAGTCATTGTCCTTATTGTAAAAGTGATCGTCCTCATTGTAAAAGTGATTGTCCTCATTGTAAAAGCGATCGCCCTCATTGTAAAAGTGATCGCCCTCATCGTAAAAGTGATCACGTTCATTGTAAAAGCGATCGTCCTCACTGTAAAAGTCATTGTCCTCATTGTATAAGTGATCGCCCTCTTTGTAAAAATGTTCGTCCTCGTTGTAAAAGTGATCGTCCCCATTGTAAAAGTGATCACCCTCATTGCAAAAGTGATTGTCCTCATTGTAAAAGCGATCGCCCTCATTGTAAAAGTGATCGCCCTCATCGTAAAAGTGATCACGTTCATTGTAAAAGCGATCGTCCTCACTGTAAAAGTCATTGTCCTCATTGTATAAGTGATCGCCCTCTTTGTAAAAATGTTCGTCCTCGTTGTAAAAGTGATCGTCCCCATTGTAAAAGTGATCACCCTCATTGCAAAAGTGATCGTCCTCATTGTAAAAGTGATCACCCTCATTGTAAAAGTGATCGCCCTCATTGTAAAAGCGATTGTCCTCATGGTAAAAGTGATCGCCCTCATTGTAAAAATGATCGTACTCATTATAAAAGTATTCGTCCTCATTGTAAAAGTGATCGTCCTCATTGCAAAAGTGATCGCCCTCATTGTAAACGTGATCATTCTCATTGTAAAAGTGATCGCCCTCATTGTAAACGTGATCATTCTCATTGTAAAAGTGATCGCCCTCATTGTAAAAGCGATCGCCCTCATTGTAAAAGTGATCACCCTCATTGTAAAAGTGATCGTCCTCATTGTAAAAATGATCGTCCTCATTATAAAAGTGATCGTCCTCATTGTAAAAGTGATTGTCCTCATGGTAAAAGTGATCGTCCTCATTGTAAAAGTGATCAACCTCATTGTAAAAGTGATCGTCCTCATTGTAAAAGTGATCGTCCTCATTATAAAAGTGATCATCCTCATTGTAAAAGTGATCGCCCTCATTGTAAAAGTGATCGCGCTCATTGTAAAAGCGATCGCCCTCAGTGTAAAAGTGATCGAGCTCAGTGTAAAAGTGATCGCGGTCATTGTAAACGTGATCGCCCTCATTGTAAAAGCGATTGTCCTCATTGTAAAAGTGATCGACACCATTGTAAAAGCGATCGTCTTCATTGTAAAAGCGATCGTTCTCATTCTAACAGTGATCGCCCTCATTGTAAAAGTGATCGCCCTCATTGTAAAAGTGATCGCGCTCATTGTAAAAGCGATCGCCCTCAGTGTAAAAGTGATCACGCTCATTGTAAAAGTGATCGCGCTCATTGTAAACGTGATCGCCCTCATTGTAAAAGTGATCGCGCTCATTGTAAAAGCGATCGCCCGCATTGTAAAAACGATCGCCCTCTTTGTAAAAGTGATCGCCCTGATTGTAAGAGTGATCGTCCTCATTGTAAAAGTGATCGCCCTCTTTGTAAAAGTGATTGTCCTCATTGTAAAAGTATTCGCGCTCATTGCAAACATGATCGCCCTCATTGTAAAAGTGATTGCGCTCATTGTAAAAGTGATCGCCCTCATTGTAAAAACGATCGCCCTCTTTATAAAAGTGTTCGCCCTCTTTGTAAAAGTGATCGCCCTGATTGTAAGAGTGATCGTCCTCATTGTAAAAGTGATCACCCTCATTGCAAAAGTGATCGCCCTCATCGTAAAAGTGATCGAGTGCATTGTAAAAGCGATAGTCCTCACTGTAAAAGTCATTGTCCTCATTGTAAAAGTGATCGCCCTCTTTGTAAAAGCGATCGCCCTCATTGTAAAAGTGATCATCCTCATTGTATAAGTGATCGCCCTCTTTGTAAAAGTGATTGTCCTCGTTGTAAAAGTGATCGTCCCCATTGTTAAAGTGATCACCCTCATTGTAAAAGTGATCGTCCTCATTGTAAAAGTGATCGCCCTCATTGTAAAAGTGATCGCCCTCATTGTAAAAGGGATCGCCCTCATTGTAAAAGCGATCGTCCTCATTGTAAAAGTGATCGGCATCATTGTAAAAGCGATCGTCTTCATTGTAAAAGCGATCATCCTCATTCTAAAAGAGATTGCCCTCATTGTAAAACTGATGACCCTCATTGTAAAAGTGATCGCCCTCATCGTAAAAATGATCGCCCTCATTGTAAAAGCGATCGCCGTCAATGTAAAGGTGATCGCCCTCATTGTAAAAGTGATCGCCATCATTGTAAAAGTTATCGCCCTCATTTTAAATGTGACGGTCCTCATTGTAAAGCTGATCACCCTCATTGTAAAAGTGATCGTCCTGCTTGTAAGAGTGATCACTCTCATTGTAAAAGTGATCGTTCTCATTATAAAAGCGATCGTCCTCAATGTAAAAGTGATCGACACCATTGTAAAAGCGATCGTCTTCACTGTCAAAGCGATCGTTCTCATTCTAACAGTGATCGCCCTCATTGTAAAAGTGATCGCCCTCAGTGTAAAAGTGATCGTCCCCATTGTTAAAGTGATCACCGTCATTGTAAAAGTGATCGTCCTCATTGTAAAAGTGATCGCCCTCATTGTAAAAGTGATCGCCCTCATGGTAAAAGGGATCGCCCTCATTGTAAAAGCGATCGTCCTCATCGTAAAAGTGATCGCGTGCATTGTAAAAGCGATAGTCCTCACTGTAAAAGTCATTGTCCTCATTGTAAAAGTGATCGCCCTCTTTGTAAAAGCGATCGCCCTCATTGTAAAAGTGATCGTCCTCATTGTAAAAGTGATCGTCCTCATGGTAAAAGTGATCACCCTCATTGTAAAAGTGATCGTCCTCATTGTTAAAGTGATCACCCTCATTGTTAAAGTGATCGCCCTCATTGTAAAAGTGATTGCGCTCATTGTAAAAGTGATCGCCCTCATTGTAAAAACGATCGCCCTCTTTATAAAAGTGTTCGCCCTCTTTGTAAAAGTGATCGCCCCGATTGTAAGAGTGATCGTCCTCATTGTAAAAGTGATCACCCTCATTGCAAAAGTGATCGCCCTCATCGTAAAAGTGATCGAGTGCATTGTAAAAGCGATAGTCCTCACTGTAAAAGTCATTGTCCTCATTGTAAAAGTGATCGCCCTCTTTGTAAAAGCGATCGCCCTCATTGTAAAAGTGATCGTCCTCATTGTATAAGTGATCGCCCTCTTTGTAAAAGTGATTGTCCTCGTTGTAAAAGTGATCGTCCCCATTGTTAAAGTGATCACCCTCATTGTAAAAGTGATCGTCCTCATTGTAAAAGTGATCGCCCTCATTGTAAAAGTGATCGCCCTCATTCTAAAAGTGATCTCCCTCATTGTAAAAGTGATCGTCCTCACTGTAAAAGTCATTGTCCTCATTGTAAAACTGATGACCCTCATTGTAAAAGTGATCGTCCTCATTGTAAAAGTGATCGTCCTCATTTTAAAAGTGATCATCCTCATTGAAAAGTGTTCGCCCTCATCGTAAAAGTGATCACCCTCATTGTAAAAGTGATTGTCCTCATTGTAAAAGCGATCGCCCTCATTGTAAAAGTGATCGCCCTCATCGTAAAAGTGATCACGTTCATTGTAAAAGCGATCGTCCTCACTGTAAAAGTCATTGTCCTCATTGTATAAGTGATCGCCCTCTTTGTAAAAATGTTCGTCCTCGTTGTAAAAGTGATCGTCCCCATTGTAAAAGTGATCACCCTCATTGCAAAAGTGATCGTCCTCATTGTAAAAGTGATCACCCTCATTGTAAAAGTGATCGCCCTCATTGTAAAAGCGATTGTCCTCATGGTAAAAGTGATCGCCCTCATTGTAAAAATGATCGTACTCATTATAAAAGTATTCGTCCTCATTGTAAAAGTGATCGTCCTCATTGCAAAAGTGATCGCCCTCATTGTAAACGTGATCATTCTCATTGTAAAAGTGATCGCCCTCATTGTAAACGTGATCATTCTCATTGTAAAAGTGATCGCCCTCATTGTAAAAGCGATCGCCCTCATTGTAAAAGTGATCACCCTCATTGTAAAAGTGATCGTCCTCATTGTAAAAATGATCGTCCTCATTATAAAAGTGATCGTCCTCATTGTAAAAGTGATTGTCCTCATGGTAAAAGTGATCGTCCTCATTGTAAAAGTGATCAACCTCATTGTAAAAGTGATCGTCCTCATTGTAAAAGTGATCGTCCTCATTATAAAAGTGATCATCCTCATTGTAAAAGTGATCGCCCTCATTGTAAACGTGATAACCCTCATTGTAAACGTGATCGCCCTCATTGTAAAACTGATCACCCTCATTGTAAAAGTGATCGGCATCATTGTAAAAGCGATCGTCTTCATTGTAAAAGCGATCGTCCTCATTCTAAAAGTGATTGCCCTCATTGTAAAACTGATGACCCTCATTGTAAAAGTGATCGCCCTCATCGTAAAAATGATCGCCCTCATTGTAAAAGCGATCGCCGTCAATGTAAAGCTGATCACCCTCATTGTAAAAGTGATCGTCCTGCTTGTAAGAGTGATCACTCTCATTGTAAAAGTGATCGTTCTCATTATAAAAGCGATCGTCCTCAATGTAAAAGTGATCGACACCATTGTAAAAGCGATCGTCTTCACTGTCAAAGCGATCGTTCTCATTCTAACAGTGATCGCCCTCATTGTAAAAGTGATCGCCCTCAGTGTAAAAGTGATCGTCCCCATTGTTAAAGTGATCACCGTCATTGTAAAAGTGATCGTCCTCATTGTAAAAGTGATCGCCCTCATTGTAAAAGTGATCGCCCTCATGGTAAAAGGGATCGCCCTCATTGTAAAAGCGATCGTCCTCATCGTAAAAGTGATCGCGTGCATTGTAAAAGCGATAGTCCTCACTGTAAAAGTCATTGTCCTCATTGTAAAAGTGATCGCCCTCTTTGTAAAAGCGATCGCCCTCATTGTAAAAGTGATCGTCCTCATTGTAAAAGTGATCGTCCTCATGGTAAAAGTGATCACCCTCATTGTAAAAGTGATCGTCCTCATTGTTAAAGTGATCACCCTCATTGTTAAAGTGATCGCCCTCATTGTAAAAGTGATTGCGCTCATTGTAAAAGTGATCGCCCTCATTGTAAAAACGATCGCCCTCTTTATAAAAGTGTTCGCCCTCTTTGTAAAAGTGATCGCCCCGATTGTAAGAGTGATCGTCCTCATTGTAAAAGTGATCACCCTCATTGCAAAAGTGATCGCCCTCATCGTAAAAGTGATCGAGTGCATTGTAAAAGCGATAGTCCTCACTGTAAAAGTCATTGTCCTCATTGTAAAAGTGATCGCCCTCTTTGTAAAAGCGATCGCCCTCATTGTAAAAGTGATCGTCCTCATTGTATAAGTGATCGCCCTCTTTGTAAAAGTGATTGTCCTCGTTGTAAAAGTGATCGTCCCCATTGTTAAAGTGATCACCCTCATTGTAAAAGTGATCGTCCTCATTGTAAAAGTGATCGCCCTCATTGTAAAAGTGATCGCCCTCATTGTAAAAGGGATCGCCCTCATTGTAAAAGCGATCGTCCTCATTGTAAAAGTGATCGGCATCATTGTAAGAGTGATCACTCTCATTGTAAAAGTGATCGTTCTCATTATAAAAGCGATCGTCCTCAATGTAAATGTGATTGCACTCATTGTAAAAGCGATTGTCCTCATTGTAAAAGTGATCGACACTATTGTAAAAGCGATCGTCTTCACTGTAAAAGCGATCGTTCTCATTCTAACAGTGATCGCCTCATTGTAAAAGTGATCGCCCTCAGTGTAAAAGTGATCACGCTCATTGTAAAAGCGATCGCCCTCAGTGTAAAAGTGATCGAGCTCAGTGTAAAAGTGATCGCGGTCATTGTAAACGTGATCGCCCTCATTGTAAAAGCGATTGTCCTCATTGTAAAAGTGATCGACACCATTGTAAAAGCGATCGTCTTCATTGTAAAAGCGATCGTTCTCATTCTAACAGTGATCGCCCTCATTGTAAAAGTGATCGCCCTCATTGTAAAAGTGATCGCGCTCATTGTAAAAGCGATCGCCCTCAGTGTAAAAGTGATCACGCTCATTGTAAAAGTGATCGCGCTCATTGTAAACGTGATCGCCCTCATTGTAAAAGTGATCGCGCTCATTGTAAAAGCGATCGCCCGCATTGTAAAAACGATCGCCCTCTTTGTAAAAGTGATCGCCCTGATTGTAAGAGTGATCGTCCTCATTGTAAAAGTGATCGCCCTCTTTGTAAAAGTGATTGTCCTCATTGTAAAAGTATTCGCGCTCATTGCAAACATGATCGCCCTCATTGTAAAAGTGATTGCGCTCATTGTAAAAGTGATCGCCCTCATTGTAAAAACGATCGCCCTCTTTATAAAAGTGTTCGCCCTCATTGTAAAAGTGATCGCCCTGATTGTAAGAGTGATCGTCCTCATTGTAAAAGTGATCACCCTCATTGCAAAAGTGATCGCCCTCATCGTAAAAGTGATCGAGTGCATTGTAAAAGCGATAGTCCTCACTGTAAAAGTCATTGTCCTCATTGTAAAAGTGATCGCCCTCTTTGTAAAAGCGATCGCCCTCATTGTAAAAGTGATCGTCCTCATTGTATAAGTGATCGCCCTCTTTGTAAAAGTGATTGTCCTCGTTGTAAAAGTGATCGTCCCCATTGTTAAAGTGATCACCCTCATTGTAAAAGTGATCGTCCTCATTGTAAAAGTGATCGCCCTCATTGTAAAAGTGATCGCCCTCATTGTAAAAGGGATCGCCCTCATTGTAAAAGCGATCGTCCTCATTGTAAAAGTGATCGGCATCATTGTAAAAGCGATCGTCTTCATTGTAAAAGCGATCATCCTCATTGTAAAAGTGATTGCCCTCATTGTAAAACTGATGACCCTCATTGTAAAAGTGATCGCCCTCATCGTAAAAATGATCGCCCTCATTGTAAAAGCGATCGCCGTCAATGTAAAGGTGATCGCCCTCATTGTAAAAGTGATCGCCATCATTGTAAATGTTATCGCCCTCATTTTAAATGACATAAATGTGACGGTCCTCATTGTAAAGCTGATCACCCTCATTGTAAAAGTGATCGTCCTGCTTGTAAGAGTGATCACTCTCATTGTAAAAGTGATCGTTCTCATTATAAAAGCGATCGTCCTCAATGTAAAAGTGATCGACACCATTGTAAAAGCGATCGTCTTCACTGTCAAAGCGATCGTTCTCATTCTAACAGTGATCGCCCTCATTGTAAAAGTGATCGCCCTCAGTGTAAAAGTGATCGTCCCCATTGTTAAAGTGATCACCGTCATTGTAAAAGTGATCGTCCTCATTGTAAAAGTGATCGCCCTCATTGTAAAAGTGATCGCCCTCATGGTAAAAGGGATCGCCCTCATTGTAAAAGCGATCGTCCTCATCGTAAAAGTGATCGCGTGCATTGTAAAAGCGATAGTCCTCACTGTAAAAGTCATTGTCCTCATTGTAAAAGTGATCGCCCTCTTTGTAAAAGCGATCGCCCTCATTGTAAAAGTGATCGTCCTCATTGTAAAAGTGATCGTCCTCATGGTAAAAGTGATCACCCTCATTGTAAAAGTGATCGTCCTCATTGTTAAAGTGATCACCCTCATTGTTAAAGTGATCGCCCTCATTGTAAAAGTGATTGCGCTCATTGTAAAAGTGATCGCCCTCATTGTAAAAACGATCGCCCTCTTTATAAAAGTGTTCGCCCTCTTTGTAAAAGTGATCGCCCCGATTGTAAGAGTGATCGTCCTCATTGTAAAAGTGATCACCCTCATTGCAAAAGTGATCGCCCTCATCGTAAAAGTGATCGAGTGCATTGTAAAAGCGATAGTCCTCACTGTAAAAGTCATTGTCCTCATTGTAAAAGTGATCGCCCTCTTTGTAAAAGCGATCGCCCTCATTGTAAAAGTGATCGTCCTCATTGTATAAGTGATCGCCCTCTTTGTAAAAGTGATTGTCCTCGTTGTAAAAGTGATCGTCCCCATTGTTAAAGTGATCACCCTCATTGTAAAAGTGATCGTCCTCATTGTAAAAGTGATCGCCCTCATTGTAAAAGTGATCGCCCTCATTGTAAAAGGGATCGCCCTCATTGTAAAAGCGATCGTCCTCATTGTAAAAGTGATCGGCATCATTGTAAAAGCGATCGTCTTCATTGTAAAAGCGATCGTCCTCATTCTAAAAGTGATTGCCCTCATTGTAAAACTGATGACCCTCATTGTAAAAGTGATCGTCCTGCTTGTAAGAGTGATCACTCTCATTGTAAAAGTGATCGTTCTCATTATAAAAGCGATCGTCCTCAATGTAAATGTGATTGCACTCATTGTAAAAGCGATTGTCCTCATTGTAAAAGTGATCGACACTATTGTAAAAGCGATCGTCTTCACTGTAAAAGCGATCGTTCTCATTCTAACAGTGATCGCCTCATTGTAAAAGTGATCGCCCTCAGTGTAAAAGTGATCACGCTCATTGTAAAAGCGATCGCCCTCAGTGTAAAAGTGATCGAGCTCAGTGTAAAAGTGATCGCGGTCATTGTAAACGTGATCGCCCTCATTGTAAAAGCGATTGTCCTCATTGTAAAAGTGATCGACACCATTGTAAAAGCGATCGTCTTCATTGTAAAAGCGATCGTTCTCATTCTAACAGTGATCGCCCTCATTGTAAAAGTGATCACCCTCATTGTAAAAGTGATCGTCCTGCTTGTAAGAGTGATCACTCTCATTGTAAAAGTGATCGTTCTCATTATAAAAGCGATCGTCCTCAATGTAAAAGTGATCGACACCATTGTAAAAGCGATCGTCTTCACTGTCAAAGCGATCGTTCTCATTCTAACAGTGATCGCCCTCATTGTAAAAGTGATCGCCCTCAGTGTAAAAGTGATCGTCCCCATTGTTAAAGTGATCACCGTCATTGTAAAAGTGATCGTCCTCATTGTAAAAGTGATCGCCCTCATTGTAAAAGTGATCGCCCTCATGGTAAAAGGGATCGCCCTCATTGTAAAAGCGATCGTCCTCATCGTAAAAGTGATCGCGTGCATTGTAAAAGCGATAGTCCTCACTGTAAAAGTCATTGTCCTCATTGTAAAAGTGATCGCCCTCTTTGTAAAAGCGATCGCCCTCATTGTAAAAGTGATCGTCCTCATTGTAAAAGTGATCGTCCTCATGGTAAAAGTGATCACCCTCATTGTAAAAGTGATCGTCCTCATTGTTAAAGTGATCACCCTCATTGTTAAAGTGATCGCCCTCATTGTAAAAGTGATTGCGCTCATTGTAAAAGTGATCGCCCTCATTGTAAAAACGATCGCCCTCTTTATAAAAGTGTTCGCCCTCTTTGTAAAAGTGATCGCCCCGATTGTAAGAGTGATCGTCCTCATTGTAAAAGTGATCACCCTCATTGCAAAAGTGATCGCCCTCATCGTAAAAGTGATCGAGTGCATTGTAAAAGCGATAGTCCTCACTGTAAAAGTCATTGTCCTCATTGTAAAAGTGATCGCCCTCTTTGTAAAAGCGATCGCCCTCATTGTAAAAGTGATCGTCCTCATTGTATAAGTGATCGCCCTCTTTGTAAAAGTGATTGTCCTCGTTGTAAAAGTGATCGTCCCCATTGTTAAAGTGATCACCCTCATTGTAAAAGTGATCGTCCTCATTGTAAAAGTGATCGCCCTCATTGTAAAAGTGATCACCCTCATTGCAAAAGTGATCGCCCTCATCATAAAAGTGATCGAGTGCATTGTAAAAGCGATAGTCCTCACTGTAAAAGTCATTGTCCTCATTGTAAAAGTGATCGCCCTCTTTGTAAAAGCGATCGCCCTCATTGTAAAAGTGATCGTCCTCATTGTATAAGTGATCGCCCTCTTTGTAAAAGTGATTGTCCTCATTGTAAAAGCGATCGTCCTCATTGTAAAAGTGATCGGCATCATTGTAAAAGCGATCGTCTTCATTGTAAAAGCGATCGTCCTCATTCTAAAAGTGATCGCCCTCATTGTAAAAGTGATCGCCCTCAGTGTAAAAGTGATCGTCCCCATTGTAAAAGTATTCACGCTCATTGTAAACATGATCGCCCTCATTGTAAAAGTGATCGCCGCTCATTGTAAAAGTGATCGCCCTCATTGTAAAACGGATCGCCCTCATTATAAAAGCGATCGCCCTCATCGTAAAAGTGATCGCCCTGCATTGTAAGAGTGATCGTCCTCACTTGTAAAAGTGATCACCCTCATTGTAAAAGTGATCGCCCTCTTTGTAAAAGTCGATCGAGTGCATTGTAAAAGTGATCGTCCTCATGTAAAAGTCATCGTCCTCATTGTAAAAGTGATCGCCCTCATTGTAAAAGTGATCGTCCCTCATTGTAAAAGTGATCGACCTCATTGTTAAAGTGATCGCCCTCATTGTAAAAGTGATTGTCGCTCATTGTAAAAGCGATCGCCCTCATTGTAAAACGGATCGGCCTCTCTTATAAAAGTGTTCGCCCTCATTGTAAAAGCGATCGTCCCTCGATTGTAAAAGTGATTGCCCTCATTGTAAAACTGATGACCCTCATTGTAAAAGTGATCGCCCTCATCGTAAAAGTGATCGAGTGCATTGTAAAAGCGATAGTCCTCACTGTAAAAGTCATTGTCCTCATTGTAAAAGTGATCGCCCTCTTTGTAAAAGCGATCGCCCTCATTGTAAAAGTGATCGTCCTCATTGTAAAAGTGATCGCCCTCTTTGTAAAAGTGATTGTCCTCGTTGTAAAAGTGATCGTCCCCATTGTTAAAGTGATCACCCTCATTGTAAAAGTGATCGTCCTCATTGTAAAAGTGATCGCCCTCATTGTAAAAGTGATCGCCCTCATTCTAAAAGTGATCTCCCTCATTGTAAAAGTGATCGTCCTCACTGTAAAAGTCATTGTCCTCATTGTAAAACTGATGACCCTCATTGTAAAAGTGATCGTCCTCATTGTAAAAGTGATCGTCCTCATTTTAAAAGTGATCATCCTCATTGAAAAGTGTTCGCCCTCATTGTAAACGTGATCACCCTCATTCTAAAGGTGATCGCCCTCATTGTAAAAGTGATCGCCCTCATTGTAAAAGTGATCGCCCTCATTGTAAAAGTGATCGTCCTCATTGTAAAAGTGATCGTCCTCATTGTAAAAGCGATCGCCCTCATTGTAAAAACGATCGCCCTCATTGTAAAAGTGATCGCGTTCATTGTAAAAGCGATCGCCCTCATTGTAAAAGAGATCACCCTCATTGTAAAAGTGATCGCCCTCATTGTAAAAGCGATCGCCCTCATTGTAAAAGTGATCGACCTCATTGTAAAAGTGATCGCCTCATTGTAAAAGTGATCGTCCTCATTGTAAAAGTGATCGTCCTCATTGTAAAAGTGATCGTCCTCATTGTAAAAGTGATCGTCCTCATTGTAAAAGCGATCGTCCTCATTGTAAAAGTGATCGTCCCTCATTGTAAAAGTGATCGTCCTCATTGTAAAAGTGATCGTCCTCATTGTAAAAGTGATCGCCCTCAT
>NW_024470703.1:525000-526347 GCF_017639515.1 Carcharodon carcharias | reverse complement strand
TCTCTCTCTCTCTATCCCGGTCTCTCTCTCTCTATCCCGGTCTCTCTCTCTATCCCGGTCTCTCTCTCTATCCCGGTCTCTCTCTCACTCTCTCTCTCTATCCCGGTCTCTCTCTCTCTCTCTCTCTCTATCCCCGTCTCTCTCTCTCTCTATCCCCGTCTCTCTCTCTCTCTATCCCCGTCTCTCTCTCTCTCTCTCTCTATCCCGGTCTCTCTCTCTCTCTCTATCCCGGTCTCTCTCTCTATCCCGGTCTCTCTCTCTATCCCGGTCTCTCTCTCTATCCGGTCTCTCTCTCTCTCCTCTCTCTATCCCGGTCTCTCTCTCTCTCTCTCTCTCTCTTCTCCTGTCTCTCTCTCTCTCTCTCTCTCTCTCCCGGTCTCCTCTCTCTCTCTCTCTCTCCTCTTATCCCGGTCTCTCCTCTCTCTCTCTCTCTCTATCCCGGTCCTCTCCTTCTTCTCTCTCTCTCTATCCCGGTCTCTCTCTCTCTCTCTCTCTATCCCGTCTCTCTCTCTCTCTCTCTTCCGGGTCTCTCTCTCTCTCTCTCTATCCCGGTCTCTCTCTCTCTCTATCCGGTCTCTCTCTTCTCCCTCTCTCTCTCTCTCTCCCCGGTCTCTCTCTCTCTTCCCGGTCTCTCTCTCTCTCCTCTCTTCCGGTCTTCTCTCTCTCTATCCGGTCTCTCTCTCTCCTCTCTCTCTATCCGGTCTCTCTCTCTCTCTCTCTCTATCCCGGTCTCTCTCTCTCTCTATCCCGGTCTCTCTCTCTCTCCCGGTCTCTCTCTCTCTCTCTCTCTTATCCCGGTCTCTCTCTCTCTCTCTCTATCCCGGTCTCTCTCTCTCTCTCTCTCTCTATCCCGGTCCTTCTCCTCCTCTCTCTCTCTATCCCGGTCTCTCTCTCTTCTCTATCCAGTCCTCTCTCTCTCTCTCTCTCTTATCCTCTCTCTCTCTCTCTCTTATCCTCTCTCTCTCTCTCTTATCCTCTCTCTCTCTCTCTCTTATCCTCTCTCTCTCTCTCTCTTAGCCCAGTCTCTCTCTCTCTCTCTCCCTCTCTCTTCTCCTCTCTCCGGTCTCTCTCTCTCTATCCCGGTCTCTCTCTCTCTCTCCCGGTCTCTCTCTCTCTTCTCTCTATCCCGGTCTTCTCTCTCTCTTCTCCTATCCTGTCTCTCTCTCCTCTCTCTCTATCCCGGTCTCTCTCTCTCTCTCTCTCTCTCTCCCGGTCTCTCTCTCTCTCTCTCCCGGGTCTCTCTCTCTCTCTATCCCGTCTCTCTCTCTCTCTCTCTATCCCGGTCTCTCTCTCTCTCTCTCTCTCTCCCGGTCTCTCTCTCTCTCTCTCTATCCCGGTCTCTCTCTC
>NW_024470703.1:497500-515000 GCF_017639515.1 Carcharodon carcharias | reverse complement strand
CTCTCTCTCTATCCGGTCTCTCTCTCTCTCTCTCTCTATCCCGGTCTCTCTCTCTCTCTCTCTCTCTATCCCGGTCTCTCTCTCTCTCTATCCCGGTCTCTCTCTCTCTCTCTCTATCCCGGTCTCTCTCTCTCTCTCTCTATCCCGGTCTCTCTCTCTCTCTATCCCGGTCTCTCTCTCTCTCTCTATCCCGTCTCTCTCTCTCTCTCTCTCTATCCCGGTCTCTCTCTCTCTCTCTCTCTCTCTATCCCGGTCTCTCTCTCTCTCTCTCTCTATCCCGGTCTCTCTCTCTCTCTCTCTATCCCGGTCTCTCTCTCTCTCTCTCTCTATCCCGGTCTCTCTCTCTCTTTCGCGGTCTCTCTCTCTCTCTCTCTATCCCGGTCTCTCTCTATCCCGGTCTCTCTCTCTCTCTCTATCCCGGTCTCTCTCTCTCTCTCTATCCCGGTCTCTCTCTCTCTCTCTATCCCGGTCTCTCTCTCTCTCTCTATCCCGGTCTCTCTCTCTCTCTCTATCCGGTCTCTCTCTCTCTCTCTATCCCGGTCTCTCTCTCTCTCTCTATCCCGGTCTCTCTCTCTCTCTCTCTATCCCGGTCTCTCTCTCTCTCTCTCTATCCCGGTCTCTCTCTCTCTATCCGGTCTCTCTCTCTCTCTCTCTATCCCGGTCCTCTCTCTCTCTCTCTCTCTCTATCCCGGTCTCTCTCTCTCTCTCTCTCTATCCCGGTCTCTCTCTCTCTCTCTCTATCCCGGTCTCTCTCTCTCTCTCTCTCTATCCCGGTCTCTCTCTCTCTCTCTCTCTCTCACGGTCTCTTCTCTCTCTCTCTCTCTCTATCTCCCGGTCTCTCTCTCTCTCTCTATCCCGGTCTCTCTCTCTCTCTCTCTATCCCGGTCTCTCTCTCTCTCTCTATCCCGGTCTCTCTCTCTCTCTCTATCCCGGTCTCTCTCTCTCTCTCTCTATCCCGGTCTCTCTCTCTCTCTCTCTCTATCCCGGTCCTCTCTCTCTCTCTCTATCCCGGTCTCTCTCTCTCTCTCTCTATCCCGGTCTCTCTCTCTCTCTCTCTATCCCGGTCTCTCTCTCTCTCTCTCTATCCCGGTCTCTCTCTCTCTCTCTCTATCCCGGTCTCTCTCTCTCTCTCTCTCTATCCCGGTCTCTCTCTCTCTCTCTATCCCGGTCTCTCTCTCTCTCTCTATCCCGGTCTCTCTCTCTCTCTCTATCCCGGTCTCTCTCTCTCTCTCTCTTATCCCGGTCTCTCTCTCTCTCTCTCTATCCCGGTCTCTCTCTCTCTCTCTCTATCCCGGTCTCTCTCTCTCTCTCTATCCCGGTCTCTCTCTCTCTCTCTCTATCCCGGTCTCTCTCTCTCTCTCTCTATCCCGGTCTCTCTCTCTCTCTCTCTCTATCCCGTCTCTCTCTCTCTCTCTCTCTCTATCCCGGTCTCTCTCTCTCTCTCTCTCTCTATCCCGGTCTCTCTCTCTCTCTCTATCCCGGTCTCTCTTCTCTCTCTATCCGGTCTCTCTCTCTCTCTCTCTCTATCCCGGTCTCTCTCTCTCTCTCTATCCCGGTCTCTCTCTCTCTCTCTATCCCGGTCTCTCTCTCTCTCTCTCTATCCCGGTCTCTCTCTCTCTCTCTCTATCCCGGTCTCTCTCTCTCTCTCTCTATCCCGGTCTCTCTCTCTCTCTCTCTATCCCGGTCTCTCTCTCTCTCTCTCTATCCCGGTCTCTCTCTCTCTCTCTCTCTCCCGGTCTCTCTCTCTCTCACTCCCCCGGTCTCTCTCTCTCTCACTCCCCCGGTCTCTCTCTCTCTCACTACCCCGGTCTCTCTCTCTCTCACTACCCCGGTCTCTCTCTCTCTCACTCCCCCGGTCTCTCTCTCTCTCACTCCCCCGGTGTCTCTCTCTCTCTCTCTCTCTCCCCCTGGTGTCTCTCTCTCTCTCTCTCTCTCTCTCTCTCTCTCTCTATCCGGTCTCTCTCTCTCTATCCCGGTCTCTCTCTCTCTATCCCGGTCTCTCTCTCTCTCTCTCTCTATCCCGGTCTCTCTCTCTCTCTCTCTATCCCGGTCTCTCTCTCTCTCTCTCTCTCTATCCCGGTCTCTCTCTCTCTCTCTCTCTATCCCGGTTCTCTCTCTCTCTTCTCTCTATCCCGGTCTCTCTCTCTCTCTCTCTATCCGGTCTCTCTCTCTCTCTCTCTATCCCGGTCTCTCTCTCTCTCTCTCTCTATCCCGGTCTCTCTCTCTCTCTCTCTCTATTCCGTCTCTCTCTCTCTCTCTCTCTATCCCGGTCTCTCTCTCTCTCTCTCTTCTATCCCGGTCTCTCCTCTCTCTCTCTCTATCCGGTCTCTCTCTCTCTCTCTCTCTATCCGGTCTCTCTCTCTCTCTCTCTCTATCCCGGTCTCTCTCTCTCTCTCTCTCTATCCCGGTCTCTCTCTCTCTCTCTCCTCTCTATCCCCGGTCTCTCTCTCTCTCTCTCTCTATCCCGGTCTCTCTCTCTCTCTCTCTCTATCCCGGTCTCTCTCTCTCTCTCTATCCCGGTCTCTCTCTCTCTCTCTCTATCCCGGTCTCTCTCTCTCTCTCTATCCGGTCTCTCTCTCTCTCTCTATCCGGTCTCTCTCTCTCTCTCTCTATCCGGTCTCTCTCTCTCTCTCTCTCTATCCCGGGTCTCTCTCTCTCTCTATCCGGTCTCTCTCTCTCTCTCTCTATCCCGGTCTCTCTCTCTCTCTCTATCCCGGTCTCTCTCTCTCTCTCTCTATCCCGGTCTCTCTCTCTCTCTCTCTCTATCCCGGTCTCTCTCTCTCTATCCCGGTCTCTCTCTCTCTATCCCGGTCTCTCTCTCTATCCCGGTCTCTCTTCTCTCTCCCTCTCTCTCTCTCTCTATCCCGGTCTCTCTCTCTCTATCCCGGTCTCTCTCTCTCTATCCGGTCTCTCTCTCTCTCTTCTCTATCCGGTCTCTCTCTCTCTCTATCCCGGTCTCTCTCTCTCTCTTCCCGGTCTCTCTCTCTCTCTCTACGGTCTCTCTTCTCTCTCTCTCTATCCCAATCTCTCTATCTCTCTCTCTCTCTATCCCAGGTTCTCTATCTCTCTCTGTCTCTCTCTATCCCGGTTCTCTCTCTCTCTCTCTCTATCCCGGTCTCTCTCTCTCTCTCTCTATCCCGTCTCTCTCTCTCTCTCTCTATCCCGGTCTCTCTCTCTCTCTCTCTATCCCGGTCTCTCTCTCTCTCTCTATCCGGTCTCTCTCTCTCTCTCTCTATCCCGGTCTCTCTCTCTCTCTCTCTCTACCCGGTCTCTCTCTCTCTCTCTCTCTATCCCGGTCTCTCTCTCTCTCTCTCTTCTATCCCGGTCTCTCTCTCTCTCTCTCTCTATCCCGGTCTCTCTCTCTCTCTCTCTATCCGGTCTCTCTCTCTCTCTTCTCTCTATCCCGGTCTCTCTCTCTCTCTCTCTCTTATCCCGGTCTCTCTCTCTCTCTCTCTATCTATCCCGGTCTCTTCTCTCTCTCTCTCTCCTCTCTCTCTCGGTCTCTCTCTCTCTCTCTCTCTCTTTCTCGGTCTTCCTCTCTCTCTCTCTCTCTATCCCGGTCTCTCTCTCTCTCTCTCTATCCGTCTCTCTCTCTCTCTCTCTCTCTATCGGTCTCTCTCTCTCTCTCTCTCTATCCCGGTCTCTCTCTCTCTCTCTCTATCCCGGTCTCTCTCTCTCTCTATCCCGGTCTCTCTCTCTCTATCCCTGTCTCTCTCTCTATCCCGGTCTCTCTCTCTATCCCGGTCTCTCTCTCACTCTCTCTCTCTATCCCGGTCTCTCTCTCACTCTCTCTCTCTATCCCGGTCTCTCTCTCTCTCTATCACCGTCTCTCTCTCTCTCTCTCTCTATCCCGGTCTCTCTCTCTCTCTCTCTCTATCCCGGTCTCTCTCTCTCTCTCTCTCTCTCTCTATCCCTCTCTCTCTCTCTCTATCCCGGTCTCTCTCTCTCTCTCTCTCTATCCCGGTCTCTCTCTCTCTCTCTCTCTATCCCGGTCTCTCTCTCTCTCTCCTCTCTATCCCGGTCTCTCTCTCTCTTCTCTCTCTCTATCCCGGTCTCTCTCTCTCTCTCTCTATCCGGTCTCTCTCTCTCTCTCTCTCTATCCCGGTCTCTCTCTCTCTCTCTATCGTCTCTCTCTCTCTCTCTATCCCGGTCTCTCTCTCTCTCTCTCTCTATCCCGGTCCTCTCTCTCTCTCTCTATCCCGGTCTCTCTCTCTCTCTCCCAGTCTCTCTCTTCTCTCTCTCTCTCTCTCCCCGTCTCTCTCTCTCTCTCTCTCTCTCATAGGTCTCTCTCTCTCTGCTCGGTCTCTCTCTCTGTCTCTCTCAGCCCCGTCTCTCTCTCTCTCTCTCTCTCCGGTCTCTCTCTCTATCCGGTCTCTCTCTCTCTCCCGGTCTCTCTCTCTCTCTCTCTCTCTATCCGGTCTCTCTCTCTCTCTCTCTTATCCCGGTCTCTCTCTCTCTCTCTCTCTCTCTATCCCGGTCTCTCTCTCTCTCTCTCTCTATCCCGGTTCTCTCTCTCTCTCTCTCTATCCCGGCTCTCTCTCTCTATCCCGGTCTCTCTCTCTCCTATCGTTCTCTCTCTCTCTCTCTCTCTCTATCCCGGTCTCTCTCTCTCTCTCTCTATCCCGGTCTCTCTCTCTCTCTCTCTCTCTCTATCCCGGTCTCTCTCTCTCTCTCTCTCTATCCCGGTCTCTCTCTCTCTCTCTCTCTCTATCCGGTCTCTCTCTCTCTCTCTCTCTCTCTATCCCGTCTCTCTCTCTCTCTCTCTATCCCGGTCTTCTCTCTCTCTCTATCCGTCTCTCTCTCTCTCTCTCTCTCTATACCGGTTCTCCTCTCTCTCTCTCTCTCTATCCCGGTCTCTCTTCTCTCTCTCTCTATCCCGGTCTCTCTCTCTCTCTCTCTCTATCCGGTCTCTCTCTCTCTCTCTCTCTCTATCCCGGTCTCTCTCTCTCTCTCTCTCTCTATCCCGGTCTCTCTCTCTCTCTCTCTCTATCCCGGTCTCTCTCTCTCTCTCTCTATCCCGGTCTCTCTCTCTCTCTCTCCTATCCGGTCTCTCTCTCTCTCTCTCTCTATCCCGGTCTCTCTCTCTCTCTCTATCCCGGTCTCTCTCTCTCTCTCTATCCCGGTCTCTCTCTCTCTCTCTCTATCCCGGTCTCTCTCTCTCTCTCCTCTCTATCCGGTCTCTCTCTCTCTCTCTCTCTATCCCGGTCTCTCTCTCTCTCTCTCTCTATCCCGGTCTCTCTCTCTCTCTCTCTCTATCCGGTCTCTCTCTCTCTCTCTCTATCCGTCTCTCTCTCTCTCTCTCTCTATCCCGTCTTCTCTCTCTCTCTCTCTCTCTCTCTCTATCCCGGTCTCTCTCTCTCTCTCTCTCTCTCCTATCCCGGTCTCTCTCTCTCTCTCTCTCTCTATCCGGTCTCTCTCTCTCTCTCTCTCTATCTCCGGTCTCTCTCTCTCTATCCGGTCTCTCTCTCTCTATCCCGGTCTCTCTCTCTCTCTCTCTCTATCCCGGTCTCTCTCTCTCTCTCTCTCTATCCGGTCTCTCTCTCTCTCTCTCTCTATCCGTCTCTCTCTCTCTTCTCTATCCCGGTCTCTCTCTCTCTCTATCCCGGTCTCTCTCTCTCTCTCTCTCTATCCCGGTCTCTCTCTCTCTCTCTCTCTATCCCGGTCTCTCTCTCTCTCTCTCTCTATCCCGGTCTCTCTCTCTCTCTCTCTCTATCCCGGTCTCTCTCTCTCTCTCTCTATCCCGGTCTCTCTCTCTCTCTCTCTCTATCCCGGTCTCTCTCTCTCTCTCTCTCTCTATCCGGTCTCTCTCTCTCTCTCTCTCTCTATCCCGGTCTCTCTCTCTCTCTATCCCGGTCTCTCTCTCTCTCTCTCTATCCCGGTTCTCTCTCTCTCTCTATCCCGGTTCTCTCTCTCTCTATCCCGGTTCTCTCTCCCCCTCCCTCCCGGTCTCTCTCTCTCCCTCTCTCTCTCTCCCCTCTCTCCCGGTCTCTCTCTCTCTCTCTCCCCTCTCCGGTCTCTCTCTCTCTCTCTCTCTATCCCGGTCTCTCTCTCTCTCTCTCTATCCCGGTCTCTCTCTCTCTCTCTCTCTATCCCGGTCTCTCTCTCTCTCTATCCCGGTCTCTCTCTCTCTCTCCCGGTCTCTCTCTCTCTCTCTCTCTCTCTCTCTCTCTCTATCCCGGTCTCTCTCTCTCTCTCTATCCCGGTCTCTCTCTCTCTCTCTCTATCCCGGTCTCTCTCTCTCTCTCTATCCCGGTCTCTCTCTCTCTCTCTATCCCGGTCTCTCTCTCTCTCTCTCTATCCCGGTCTCTCTCTCTCTCTCTATCCCGGTCTCTCTCTCTCTCTCTATCCCGGTCTCTCTCTCTCTCTCTCTATCCCGGTCTCTCTCTCTCTCTCTATCCCGGTCTCTCTCTCTCTATCCCGGTCTCTCTCTCTCTCTCTCTATCCCGGTCTCTCTCTCTCTCTCTCTCTATCCCGGTCTCTCTCTCTCTCTCTCTCCCGGTCTCTCTCTCTCTCTCTCTCTATCCCGGTCTCTCTCTCTCTCTCTCTCTATCCCGGTCTCTCTCTCTCTCTCTCTCTCTATCCCGGTCTCTCTCTCTCTCTATCCCGGTCTCTCTCTCTCTCTCTCTATCCCGGTCTCTCTCTCTCTCTCTATCCGGTCTCTCTCTCTCTCTCTCTATCCCGGTCTCTCTCTCTCTCTCTCTCCGGTCTCTCTCTCTCTCTCTCTATCCCGGTCTCTCTCTCTCTCTCTCTATCCGGTCTCTCTCTCTCTCTCTCTATCCCGGTCTCTCTCTCTCTCTCTATCCCGGTCTCTCTCTCTCTCTCTCTATCCCGGTCTCTCTCTCTCTCTCTATCCCGGTCTCTCTCTCTCTCTCTCTCTATCCCGGTCTCTCTCTCTATCCCGGTCTCTCTCTCTCTATCCCGGTCTCTCTCTCTCTATCCCGGTCTCTCTCTCTCTATCCCGGTCTCTCTCTCTCTCTATCCCGGTCTCTCTCTCTCTCTCTCTCTATCCCGGTCTCTCTCTCTATCCCGGTCTCTCTCTCTCTATCCCGGTCTCTCTCTCTCTCTATCCCGGTCTCTCTCTCTCTCTCTCTCTATTCCGGTCTCTCTCTCTCTCTCTCTCTCTCTCTATCCCGGTCTCTCTCTCTCTCTCTCTATCCCGGTCTCTCTCTCTCTCTCTCTCTCCCGGTCTCTCTCTCTCTCTCTCTATCCCGGTCTCTCTCTCTCTCTCTCTATCCCGGTCTCTCTCTCTCTCTCTCTATCCCGGTCTCTCTCTCTCTCTCTCTCTATCCCGGTCTCTCTCTCTCTCTCTCCCGGTCTCTCTCTCTCTCTCTCTCTATCCCGGTCTCTCTCTCTCTCTATCCCGGTCTCTCTCTCTCTCTCTCTCTATCCCGGTCTCTCTCTCTCTCTCTCTCTCTATCCGGTCTCTCTCTCTCTCTCTCTCTATCCGGTCTCTCTCTCTCTCTCTCTCTATCCCGGTCTCTCTCTCTCTCTCTCTCTATCCCGGTCTCTCTCTCTCTCTCTCTCTATCCCGGTCTCTCTCTCTCTCTCTCTCTATCCCGGTCTCTCTCTCTCTCTCTCTCTCTATCCCGGTCTCTCTCTCTCTCTCTCTCTCTCTATCCCGGTCTCTCTCTCTCTCTCTCTCTCTCTATCCCGGTCTCTCTCTCTCTCTCTCTCTATCCCGGTCTCTCTCTCTCTCTCTCTATCCCGGTCTCTCTCTCTCTTCTCTATCCGGTCTCTCTCTCTCTCTCTCCCGGTCTCTCTCTCTCTCTCTCTATCCCGTCTCTCTCTCTCTCTCTCTATCCCGGTCTCTCTCTCTCTCTATCTCGGGTCTCTCTCTCTCTCTCTCTCTCTCTATCCCGGTCTCTCTCTCTCTCTCTCTATCCCGGTCTCTCTCTCTCTCTCTCTATCCGGTCTCTCTCTCTCTCTCTCTCTATCCCGGTTCTCTCTCTCTCTCTCTATCCGGTCTCTCTCTCTCTCTCTATCCCGGTCTCTCTCTCTCTCTCTATCCCGGTCTCTCTCTCTCTATCCCGGTCTCTCTCTCTCTCTCTCTCTATCCCAGTCTCTCTCTCTCTCTCTATCCTCTCTCTCTCTCTCTCTATCCCGTCTCTCTCTCTCTCTCTCTCTATCCCGGTCTCTCTCTCTCTCTCTCTCTATCCCGGTCTCTCTCTCTCTCTCTCTCTATCCCGGTCTCTGTCTCTCGCTCTCTCTCTATCCGGTCTCTCTCTCTCTCTCTCTCTATCCCGGTCTCTCTCTCTCTCTCTCTCTCTATCCCGGTCTCTCTCTCTCTCTCTCTCTATCCCGCTCTCTCTCTCTCTCTCTCTCTCTATCCCGGTCTCTCTCTCTCTCTATCCCGGTCTCTCTCTCTCTCTCTCTATCCCGGTCTCTCTCTCTCTCTCTCTATCCCGGTCTCTCTCTCTCTCTCTCTATCCCGGTCTCTCTCTCTCTCTCTCTCTATCCCGGTCTCTCTCTCTCTCTATCCCGGTCTCTCTCTCTCTCTCTCTCTATCCCGTCTCTCTCTCTCTCTCTATCCCGGTCTCTCTCTCTCTCTCTCTATCCCGTCTCTCTCTCTCTCTCTCTCTATCCCGGTCTCTCTCTCTCTCTCTCTCTATCCCGGTTCTCTCTCTCTCTCTCTCTCTATCCCGGTCTCTCTCTCTCTCTCTCTCTATCCGGTCTCTCTCTCTCTCTCTCTATCCCGGTCTCTCTCTCTCTCTCTCTCTATCCCGGTCTCTCTCTCTCTCTCTCTCTCTCTATCCCGGTCTCTCTCTCTCTCTCTCTCTATCCCGGTCTCTCTCTCTCTCTCTCTCTATCCCGGTCTCTCTCTCTCTCTCTCTATCCCGGTCTCTCTCTCTCTCTCTCTATCCCGGTCTCTCTCTCTCTCTCTATCCCGGTCTCTCTCTCTCTCCCGGTCTCTCTCTCTCTATCCGGTCTCTCTCTCTATCCGGTCTCTCTCTCTCTCTCTCTCTCTCTATCCCGGTCTCTCTCTCTCTCTCTCTCTCTATCCCGGTCTCTCTCTCTCTCTCTATCCCGGTCTCTCTCTCTCTCTCTCTATCCGGTCTCTCTCTCTCTCTATCCCGGTCTCTCTCTCTCTCTCTCTCTCTCTCTATCCCGGTCTCTCTCTCTCTCTCTCTCTATCCCGGTCTCTCTCTCTCTCTCTCTCTATCCCGGTCTCTCTCTCTCTCTCTCTCTCTATCCCGGTCTCTCTCTCTCTCTCTCTCTCTATCCCGGTCTCTCTCTCTCTCTCTCTCTCTATCCCGGTCTCTCTCTCTCTCTCTCTCTCTATCCCGGTCTCTCTCTCTCTCTCTCTATCCCGGTCTCTCTCTCTCTCTCTATCCCGGTCTCTCTCTCTCTCTCTCTCTCCTATCCCGGTCTCTCTCTCTCTCTATCCGGGTCTCTCTCTCTCTCTCTATCCCGGTCTCTCTCTCTCTATCCCGGTCTCTCTCTCTCTCTATCCCGGTCTCTCTCTCTATCCGGTCTCTCTCTCTCCCGGTCTCTCTCTCACTCTCTCTCTCTATCCCGGTCTCTCTCTCTCTCTATCCCGGTCTCTCTCTCTCTCTCTCTATCCCGGTCTCTCTCTCTCTCTCTCTCTATCCCGGTCTCTCTCTCTATCCCGGTCTCTCTCTCTATCCCGGTCTCTCTCTCTCTCTCTCTATCCTGGTCTCTCTCTCTCTCTCTCTATCCCGGTCTCTCTCTCTCTCTCTCTCTCTATCCCGGTCTCTCTCTCTCTCTCTCTCTCTATCACGGTCTCTCTCTCTCTCTCTCTATCCGGTCTCTCTCTCTCTATCCGTTCTCTCTCTCTCTCTCTCTCTCTATCCGGTCTCTCTCTCTCTCTCTCTATCCCGGTCTCTCTCTCTCTCTCTCTCTATCCCGGTCTCTCTCTCTCTCTCTCTCTCTATCCCGGTCTCTCTCTCTCTCTCTCTCTCTATCCCGGTCTCTCTCTCTCTCTCTCTCTATCCCGTCTCTCTCTCTCTCTCTATCCCGGTCTCTCTCTCTCTCTCTCTATCCCGGTCTCTCTCTCTCTCTCTCTCTATCCCTGTCTCTCTCTCTCTCTCTCTATCCCGGTCTCTCTCTCTCTCTCTCTATCCGGTCTCTCTCTCTCTCTCTCTCTATCCCGGTCTCTCTCTCTCTCTCTCTATCCCGGTCTCTCTCTCTCTCTCTCTATCCCGGTCTCTCTCTCTCTCTCTATCCCGGTCTCTCTCTCTCTCTCTCTATCCCGGTCTCTCTCTCTCTCTCTCTATCCCGGTCTCTCTCTCTCTCTCTCTCTATCCCGTCTCTCTCTCTCTCTCTCTCTCTCTATCCCGGTCTCTCTCTCTCTCTCTCTATCCCGGTCTCTCTCTCTCTCTCTCTATCCCGGTCTCTCTCTCTCTCTCTCTCTATCCCGGTCTCTCTCTCTCTCTATCCCGGTCTCTCTCTCTCTCTCTATCCGGTCTCTCTCTCTCTCTATCCGGTCTCTCTCTCTCTATCCGGTCTCTCTCTCTCTATCCCGGTCTCTCTCTCTCTCTCTCTATCCCGGTCTCTCTCTCTCTCTCTCTATCCCGGTCTCTCTCTCTCTCTCTCTATCCCGGTCTCTCTCTCTCTCTCTCTCTATCCCGGTCTCTCTCTCTCTCTCTCTATCCCGGTCTCTCTCTCTCTCTCTCTCTCTATCCGGTCTCTCTCTCTCTCTATCCCGGTCTCTCTCTCTCTCTCTCTCTATCCCGGTCTCTCTCTCTCTCTCTCTCTATCCGGTCTCTCTCTCTCTCTCTCTCTATCCCGGTCTCTCTCTCTCTCTCTACCGCTCTCTCTCTCTCTCTCTCGGTCCTCTCTCTCTCTCTCTCTATCCCGGTCTCTCTCTCTCTCTCTCTATCCGGTCTCTCTCTCTCTCTCTCTATCCCGGTCTCTCTCTCTCTCTCTCTCTATCCCGGTCTCTCTCTCTCTCTCTCTATCCGGTCTCTCTCTCTCTCTCTATCCCGGTCTCTCTCTCTCTCTCTCTCTATCCCGGTCTCTCTCTCTCTCTCTCTATCCGGTCTCTCTCTCTCTCTCTCTCTATCCCGGTCTCTCTCTCTCTCTCTCTATCCCGGTCTCTCTCTCTCTCTCTATCCGGGTCTCTCTCTCTCTCTCTCTATCCCGGTCTCTCTCTATCCGGTCTCTCTCTCTCTCTCTATCCCGGTCTCTCTCTCTCTCTCTATCCCGGTCTCTCTCTCTCTCTCTATCACGGTCTCTCTCTCTCTCTCTATCCCGGGTCTCTCTCTCTCTCTCTATCCGGTCTCTCTCTCTCTCTCTATCCCGGTCTCTCTCTCTCTATCCCGGTCTCTCTCTCTCTCTCTCTATCCCGGTCTCTCTCTCTCTCTCTCTCTCTCACTCTCTCTCTCTCTCTCTCTCTCTCTCTCTATCCCTCTCTCTCTCTCTCTCTCTCTATCCCGGTCTCTCTCTCTCTCTCTCTCTCTATCCCGGTCTCTCTCTCTCTCTCTCTCTATCCCGGTCTCTCTCTCTCTCTCTCTCTATCCCGGTCTCTCTCTCTCTCTCTCTATCCCGGTCTCTCTCTCTCTCTCTCTATCCCGGTCTCTCTCTCTCTCTCTCTATCCCGGTCTCTCTCTCTCTCTCTCTCTCTATCCGGGTCTCTCTCTCTCTATCCCGGTCTCTCTCTCTCTCTCTCTATCCCGGTCTCTCTCTCTCTCTCTCTATCCGGGTCTCTCTCTCTCTCTCTCTATCCGGTCTCTCTCTCTCTCTCTCTATCCCGGTCTCTCTCTCTCTCTCTCTATCCCGGTCTCTCTCTCTCTCTCTCTATCCCGGTCTCTCTCTCTCTCTCTATCCCGGTCTCTCTCTCTCTCTCTATCCCGGTCTCTCTCTCTCTCTCTATCCCGGTCTCTCTCTCTCTCTCTCTATCCCGGTCTCTCTCTCTCTCTCTCTATCCCGGTCTCTCTCTCTCTCTCTCTATCCCGGTCTCTCTCTCTCTCTCTATCCCGGTCTCTCTCTCTCTCTCTCTCCCGGTCTCTCTCTCTCTCTATCCGGTCTTCTCTCTCTCTCTCTCTCTCTCTATCCCGGTCTCTCTCTCTCTCTCTCTATCCCGGTCTCTCTCTCTCTCTCTCTATCCGGTCTCTCTCTCTCTCTCTCTATCCCGGTCTCTCTCTCTCTCTCTATCCCGGTCTCTCTCTCTCTCTCTCTATCCCGGTCTCTCTCTCTCTCTCTATCCCGGTCTCTCTCTCTCTATCCCGGTCTCTCTCTCTCTCTCTCTATCCGGTCTCTCTCTCTCTCTATCCTCTCTCTCTCTCTCTCTATCCCGGTCTCTCTCTCTCTCTCTCTCTATCCCGGTCTCTCTCTCTCTCTCTCTCTATCCGGTCTCTCTCTCTCTCTCTCTCTATCCCGGTCTCTCTCTCTCTCTCTCTCTATCCCGGTCTCTCTCTCTCTCTCTATCCCGGTCTCTCTCTCTCTCTCTCTCTCTCTATCCCGGTCTCTCTCTCTCTCTCTCTATCCCGGTCTCTCTCTCTCTCTCTCTCTCTCTCTATCCCGGTCTCTCTCTCTCTCTCTCTCTCTCTCTATCCCGGTCTCTCTCTCTCTCTCTATCCCGGTCTCTCTCTCTCTCTCTATCCCGGTCTCTCTCTCTCTCTCTATCCCGGTCTCTCTCTCTCTCTCTCTATCCCGGTCTCTCTCTCTCTCTCTCTATCCCGGTCTCTCTCTCTCTCTCTCTATCCCGGTCTCTCTCTCTCTCTCTCTATCCCGGTCTCTCTCTCTCTCTCTATCCCGGTCTCTCTCTCTCTCTCTATCCCGGTCTCTCTCTCTCTCTCTATCCGGTCTCTCTCTCTCTCTCTCTATCCCGGTCTCTCTCTCTCTCTCTCTCTATCCGGTCTCTCTCTCTCTCTCTCTATCCCGGTCTCTCTCTCTCTCTCTCTCTATATCCGATCTCTCTCTCTCTCTCTCTCTCTATCCGGTCTCTCTCTCTCTCTCTCTCTATCCGGTCTCTCTCTCTCTCTCTCTCTCTATCCGGTCTCTCTCTCTCTCTTCTCTATCCCGGTCTCTCTCTCTCTCTCTCTATCCCGGTCTCTCTCTCTCTCTCTCTATCCCGGTCTCTCTCTCTCTCTCTCTCTATCCCGGTCTCTCTCTCTCTCTCTATCCCGGTCTCTCTCTCTCTCTCTATCCCGGTCTCTCTCTCTCTCTCTCTCTCTCTCTCTCTCTATCCCGGTCTCTCTCTCTCTCTCTCTCTCTATCCCGGTCTCTCTCTCTCTCTCTCTCTCTCTCTATCCCGGTCTCTCTCTCTCTCTCTCTCTATCCGGTCTCTCTCTCTCTCTCTATCCCGGTCTCTCTCTCTCTCTCTATCCCGGTCCTCTCTCTCTCTCTCTCTCTCTATCCCGGTCTCTCTCTCTCTCTCTCTCTCTCTCTATCCCGGTCTCTCTCTCTCTCTCTCTCTATCCCGGTCTCTCTCTCCTCTCTCTCTCTCTCTCTCTCTATCCGGTCTCTCTCTCTCTCTCTCTCTCTATCCCGGTCTCTCTCTCTCTCTCTCTATCCCGGTCTCTCTCTCTCTCTCTCTATTCCGGTCTCTCTCTCTCTATCCCGGTCTCTCTCTCTCTATCCCGGTCTCTCTCTCTCTATCCCGGTCTCTCTCTCTCTCTATCCCGGTCTCTCTCTCTCTATCCCGGTCTCTCTCTCTATCCCGGTCTCTCTCTCTATCCCGGTCTCTCTCTCACTCTCTCTCTCTATCCCGGTCTCTCTCTCTCTCTCTCTCTCTATCCCGGTCTCTCTCTCTCTCTCTCTCTATCCCGGTCTCTCTCTCTCTCTCTCTATCCGGTCTCTCTCTCTCTCTCTCTCTCTATCCCGGTCTCTCTCTCTCTCTCTCTCTCTATCCCGGTCTCTCTCTCTCTCTCTCTCTCTATCCCGGTCTCTCTCTCTCTCTATCCCGGTCTCTCTCTCTCTCTCTCTCTATCCCGGTCTCTCTCTCTCTCTCTCTCTATCCCGGTCTCTCTCTCTCTCTCTCTCTATCCCGGTCTCTCTCTCTCTCTCTCTCTCTATCCCGGTCTCTCTCTCTCTCTCTCTCTATCCCGGTCTCTCTCTCTCTCTCTCTATCCCGGTCTCTCTCTCTCTCTCTCTCTCTCTATCCCGGTCTCTCTCTCTCTCTCTCTCTCTCTATCCCGGTCTCTCTCTCTCTCTCTCTCTATCCCGGTCTCTCTCTCTCTCTCTCTCTCTATCCCGGTCTCTCTCTCTCTCTCTCTCTCTATCCCGGTCTCTCTCTCTCTCTCTCTCTCTCTCTCTCTATCCCGGTCTCTCTCTCTCTCTCTCTCTCTATCCCGGTCTCTCTCTCTCTCTCTCTCTCTCTATCCCGGTCTCTCTCTCTCTCTCTCTCTCTATCCCGGTCTCTCTCTCTCTCTCTCTATCCCGGTCTCTCTCTCTCTCTCTATCCCGGTCTCTCTCTCTCTCTCTCTCTCTCTATCCCGGTCTCTCTCTCTCTCTCTCTCTCTATCCCGGTCTCTCTCTCTCTCTCTATCCCGGTCTCTCTCTCTCTCTCTCTATCCCGGTCTCTCTCTCTCTCTCTCTATCCCGGTCTCTCTCTCTCTCTCTCTCTCTATCCCGGTCTCTCTCTCTCTCTCTATCCCGGTCTCTCTCTCTCTCTCTCTCTCTATCCCGGTCTCTCTCTCTCTCTCTCTCTCTATCCCGGTCTCTCTCTCTCTCTCTCTCTCTCTCTCTATCCCGGTCTCTCTCTCTCTCTCTCTATCCCGGTCTCTCTCTCTCTCTCTCTATCCCGGTCTCTCTCTCTCTCTCTCTCCCGGTCTCTCTCTCTCTCTCTCTATCCCGGTCTCTCTCTCTCTCTCTCTCTATCCCGGTCTCTCTCTCTCTCTCTCTATCCCGGTCTCTCTCTCTCTCTCTCTCTCTATCCCGGTCTCTCTCTCTCTCTCTCTATCCCGGTCTCTCTCTCTCTCTCTCTCTCTATCCCGGTCTCTCTCTCTCTCTCTCTATCCCGGTCTCTCTCTCTCTCTCTCTATCCCGGTCTCTCTCTCTCTCTCTCTATCCCGGTCTCTCTCTCTCTCTCTATCCCGGTCTCTCTCTCTCTCTCTCTCTCTCTCTATCCCGGTCTCTCTCTCTCTCTCTATCCCGGTCTCTCTCTCTCTCTCTATCCCGGTCTCTCTCTCTCTCTCTCTATCCCGGTCTCTCTCTCTCTCTCTCTATCCCGGTCTCTCTCTCTCTCTCTCTCTATCCCGGTCTCTCTCTCTCTCTCTCTCTCTCTCTCTCTCTATCCCTCTCTCTCTCTCTCTATCCCGGTCTCTCTCTCTCTCTCTATCCCGGTCTCTCTCTCTCTCTCTATCCCGGTCTCTCTCTCTCTCTCTCTCTCTCTCTATCCCGGTCTCTCTCTCTCTCTCTATCCCGGTCTCTCTCTCTCTATCCCGGTCTCTCTCTCTCTCTCTATCCCGGTCTCTCTCTCTCTCTCTATCCCAGTCTCTCTCTCTCTCTCTCTATCCCGGTCTCTCTCTCTCTCTCTATCCCAGTCTCTCTCTCTCTCTCTATCCCAGTCTCTCTCTCTCTCTATCCCGGTCTCTCTCTCTCTCTCTATCCCGGTCTCTCTCTCTCTCTCTATCCCGGTCTCTCTCTCTCTCTCTATCCCGGTCTCTCTCTCTCTCTCTCTATCCCGGTCTCTCTCTCTCTCTCTCTCTCTCTCTCTATCCCGGTCTCTCTCTCTCTCTCTCTCTCTCTCTCTATCCCGGTCTCTCTCTCTCTCTATCCCGGTCTCTCTCTCTCTCTCTCTCTCTATCCCGGTCTCTCTCTCTCTCTCTCTCTATCCCGGTCTCTCTCTCTCTCTCTCTCTCTCTCTATCCGGTCTCTCTCTCTCTCTCTCTCTATCCCGGTCTCTCTCTCTCTCTCTCTCTCTATCCCGGTCTCTCTCTCTCTCTCTCTCTCTATCCCGGTCTCTCTCTCTCTCTATCCCGGTCTCTCTCTCTCTCTCTATCCGGTCTCTCTCTCTCTCTATCCCGGTCTCTCTCTCTCTCTCTATCCCGGTCTCTCTCTCTCTCTATCCCGGTCTCTCTCTCTCTCTCTCTATCCCGGTCTCTCTCTCTCTCTCTCTCTATCGCGGTCTCTCTCTCTCTCTCTCTATCCCGGTCTCTCTCTATCCCGGTCTCTCTCTCTCTCTCTATCCCGGTCTCTCTCTCTCTCTCTCTCTCTCTATCCCGGTCTCTCTCTCTCTCTCTCTCTCTCTCTCTCTATCCCGGTCTCTCTCTCTCTCTCTCTATCCCGGTCTCTCTCTCTCTCTCTATCCCGGTCTCTCTCTCTCTCTCTCTATCCCGGTCTCTCTCTCTCTCTCTATCCCGGTCTCTCTCTCTCTCTCTCTATCCCGGTCTCTCTCTCTCTCTCTCTATCCCGGTCTCTCTCTCTCTCTCTCTCTCTCTATCCCGGTCTCTCTCTCTCTCTCTCTCTATCCCGGTCTCTCTCTCTCTCTCTCTCTATCCCGGTCTCTCTCTCTCTCTCTATCCCGGTCTCTCTCTCTCTCTCTCTATCCCGGTCTCTCTCTCTCTCTCTCTATCCCGGTCTCTCTCTCTCTCTCTCTATCCCGGTCTCTCTCTCTCTCTCTCTATCCCGGTCTCTCTCTCTCTCTCTCTCTATCCCGGTCTCTCTCTCTCTCTCTATCCCGGTCTCTCTCTCTCTCTCTCTATCCCGGTCTCTCTCTCTCTCTCTCTCTATCCCGGTCTCTCTCTCTCTCTCTCTATCCCGGTCTCTCTCTCTCTCTCTCTATCCCAGTCTCTCTCTCTCTATCCCGGTCTCTCTCTCTCTCTCTCTATCCCGGTCTCTCTCTCTCTCTCTATCCCGGTCTCTCTCTCTCTCTCTATCCCGGTCTCTCTCTCTCTCTCTATCCCGGTCTCTCTCTCTCTCTCTCTCTCTCTCTCTCTATCCCGGTCTCTCTCTCTCTCTCTCTCTCTATCCCGGTCTCTCTCTCTCTCTCTCTCTATCCCGGTCTCTCTCTCTCTCTCTCTATCCCGGTCTCTCTCTCTCTCTCTCTCTATCCCGGTCTCTCTCTCTCTCTCTCTCTCTATCCGGTCTCTCTCTCTCTCTCTCTCTATCCCGGTCTCTCTCTCTCTCTCTATCCCGGTCTCTCTCTCTCTCTCTATCCGGTCTCTCTCTCTCTCTCTCTCTATCCCGGTCTCTCTCTCTCTCTCTCTCTCTATCCCGGTCTCTCTCTCTCTCTCTATCCCGGTCTCTCTCTCTCTCTCTCTATCCCGGTCTCTCTCTCTCTCTATCCCGGTCTCTCTCTCTCTCTCTCTCTCTATCCCGGTCTCTCTCTCTCTCTCTCTCTCTCTATCCCGGTCTCTCTCTCTCTCTCTCTATCCCGGTCTCTCTCTCTCTCTCTCTATCGCGGTCTCTCTCTCTCTCTCTCTATCCCGGTCTCTCTCTCTCTCTCTCTATCCCGGTCTCTCTCTCTCTCTCTCTATCCCGGTCTCTCTCTCTCTCTCTCTATCCCGGTCTCTCTCTCTCTCTCTATCCCGGTCTCTCTCTCTCTCTCTCTATCCCGGTCTCTCTCTCTCTCTCTATCCCGGTCTCTCTCTCTCTC
>NW_024470703.1:477500-492500 GCF_017639515.1 Carcharodon carcharias | reverse complement strand
CTCTCTATCCCGGTCTCTCTCTCTCTCTCTCTATCCCGGTCTCTCTCTCTCTCTCTCTCTCTCTCTATCCCGGTCTCTCTCTCTCTCTCTCTCTCTCTCTATCCCGGTCTCTCTCTCTCTCTCTCTATCCCGGTCTCTCTCTCTCTCTCTCTATCCCGGTCTCTCTCTCTCTCTCTCTATCCCGGTCTCTCTCTCTCTCTCTCTATCCCGGTCTCTCTCTCTCTCTCTCTATCCCGGTCTCTCTCTCTCTCTCTATCCCGGTCTCTCTCTCTCTCTCTATCCCGGTCTCTCTCTCTCTCTCTCTCTATCCCGGTCTCTCTCTCTCTCTCTCTATCCCGGTCTCTCTCTCTCTCTCTCTCTCCCGGTCTCTCTCTCTCTCTCTCTCTCCCGGTCTCTCTCTCTCTCTCTCTATCCCGGTCTCTCTCTCTCTCTCTCTCTCTATCCCGGTCTCTCTCTCTCTCTCTCTCTCTCTCTATCCCGGTCTCTCTCTCTCTCTCTCTCTCTCTATCCCGGTCTCTCTCTCTCTCTCTCTCTCTCTATCCCGGTCTCTCTCTCTCTCTCTCTATCCCGGTCTCTCTCTCTCTCTCTCCGGTCTCTCTCTCTCTCTCTCTCTATCCCGGTCTCTCTCTCTCTCTCTCTCTCTCTATCCCGGTCTCTCTCTCTATCCCGGTCTCTCTCTCTCTCTCTCTCTCCCGGTCTCTCTCTCTCTCTCTCTCTCTCTCTATCCCGGTCTCTCTCTCTCTCTCTCTCTCTATCCCGGTCTCTCTCTCTCTCTCTCTCTATCCCGGTCTCTCTCTCTCTCTCTCTCTCTCTATCCCGGTCTCTCTCTCTCTCTCTCTCTCTCTATCCCGGTCTCTCTCTCTCTCTCTCTCTCTCTAATCCACCCCCGGTCCGTCTCTCTCTCTCTCTCTCTCTCTCTCTAATCCACCCCCGGTCTCTCTCTCTCTCTCTCTCTCTCTCTCTCTCTATCCCGGTCTCTCTCTCTCTCTCTCTATCCCGGTCTCTCTCTCTCTCTCTCTATCCCGGTCTCTCTCTCTCTCTCTCTATCCCGGTCTCTCTCTCTCTCTCTCTATCCCGGTCTCTCTCTCTCTCTCTCTATCCCGGTCTCTCTCTCTCTCTCTCTATCCCGGTCTCTCTCTCTCTCTCTATCCCGGTCTCTCTCTCTCTCTCTCTCTCTATCCCGGTCTCTCTCTCTCTCTCTCTCTATCCCGGTCTCTCTCTCTCTCTCTCTCTCTCTATCCCGGTCTCTCTCTCTCTCTCTCTATCCCGGTCTCTCTCTCTCTCTCTCTCTATCCCGGTCTCTCTCTCTCTCTCTCTATCCCGGTCTCTCTCTCTCTCTCTCTATCCCGGTCTCTCTCTCTCTCTCTATCCCGGTCTCTCTCTCTCTCTCTCTCTCTATCCCGGTCTCTCTCTCTCTCTCTCTATCCCGGTCTCTCTCTCTCTCTCTCTATCCCGGTCTCTCTCTCTCTCTCTCTCTCTCTATCCCGGTCTCTCTCTCTCTCTCTCTATCCCGGTCTCTCTCTCTCTCTCTATCCGTCTCTCTCTCTCTCTCTCTCTCTCTCTCTATCCCGGTCTCTCTCTCTCTCTCTCTATCCCGGTCTCTCTCTCTCTCTCTCTCTCTCTCTCTCCCGGTCTCTCTCTCTCTCTCTCTCTCTCTATCCCGGTCTCTCTCTCTCTCTCTCTCTCTCTCTATCCCGGTCTCTCTCTCTCTCTCTCTCTCTCTATCCGGTCTCTCTCTCTCTCTCTCTATCCCGGTCTCTCTCTCTCTCTTCCCGGTCTCTCTCTCTCTCTCTCTCTCTCTATCCCGGTCTCTCTCTCTCTCTCTCTCTCTCTATCCCGGTCTCTCTCTCTCTCTCTCTCTCTATCCCGGTCTCTCTCTCTCTCTCTCTCTATCCCGGTCTCTCTCTCTCTCTCTCTCTCTCTCTATCCCGGTCTCTCTCTCTCTCTCTCTATCCCGGTCTCTCTCTCTCTCTCTATCCCGGTCTCTCTCTCTCTCTCTCTATCCCGGTCTCTCTCTCTCTCTCTCTATCCCGGTCTCTCTCTCTCTCTCTATCCCGGTCTCTCTCTCTCTCTCTCTATCCCGGTCTCTCTCTCTCTCTCTCTCTCTCTATCCCGGTCTCTCTCTCTCTCTCTCTATCCCGGTCTCTCTCTCTCTCTATCCCGGTCTCTCTCTCTCTCTCTCTATCCCGGTCTCTCTCTCTCTCTCTCTATCCCGGTCTCTCTCTCTCTCTCTCTATCCGGTCTCTCTCTCTCTCTCTCTATCCCGGTCTCTCTCTCTCTCTCTATCCCGGTCTCTCTCTCTCTCTCTCTATCCCGGTCTCTCTCTCTCTCTCTCTCTCTCTATCCCGGTCTCTCTCTCTCTCTCTCTATCCCGGTCTCTCTCTCTCTCTCTCTATCCCGGTCTCTCTCTCTCTCTCTCTCTCTCTATCCCGGTCTCTCTCTCTCTCTCTCTCTATCCCGGTCTCTCTCTCTCTCTATCCCGGTCTCTCTCTCTCTCTCTCTCTCTATCCCGGTCTCTCTCTCTCTCTCTCTATCCCGGTCTCTCTCTCTCTCTATCCCGGTCTCTCTCTCTCTCTCTCTCTCTATCCCGGTCTCTCTCTCTATACCGGTCTCTCTCTCTCTCTCTCTATCCCGGTCTCTCTCTCTCTCTCTCTATCCCGGTCTCTCTCTCTCTCTCTCTCTCCCGGTCTCTCTCTCTCTCTCTCTCTCTCTCTCTATCCCGGTCTCTCTCTCTCTCTCTCTCTCTCTATCCCGGTCTCTCTCTCTCTCTCTCTATCCCGGTCTCTCTCTCTCTCTCTCCCGGTCTCTCTCTCTCTCTCTCTCTCTATCCCGGTCTCTCTCTCTCTCTCTCTCTCTATCCGGTCTCTCTCTCTCTATCCCGGTCTCTCTCTCTCTCTCTCTCTCTCTCTCTCTCTCTCTCTCTCTCTCTATCCCGGTCTCTCTCTCTCTCTCTCTCTCTCTATCGCGGTCTCTCTCTCTCTCTCTCTATCCCGGTCTCTCTCTCTCTCTCTCTATCCCGGTCTCTCTCTCTCTCTCTCTCTATCCCGGTCTCTCTCTCTCTCTCTCTATCCCGGTCTCTCTCTCTCTCTCTCTCCCGGTCTCTCTCTCTCTCTCTCTCTCTCTCTCTCTATCCCGGTCTCTCTCTCTCTCTCTCTCTCTCTATCCCGGTCTCTCTCTCTCTCTCTCTATCCCGGTCTCTCTTCTCTCTCTCCCGGTCTCTCTCTCTCTCTCTCTCTCTATCCCGGTCTCTCTTCTCTCTCTCTCTCTATCCCGGTCTCTCTCTCTCTATCCCGGTCTCTCTCTCTCTCTCTCTCTCCGGTCTCTCTCTCTCTCTCTCTCTATCCCGGTCTCTCTCTCTCTCTCTCTCTCTCTATCCCGGTCTCTCTCTCTCTCTCTCTCTATCCCGGTCTCTCTCTCTCTCTCTCTCTCTCTCTCTATCCCGGTCTCTCTCTCTCTCTCTCTATCCCGGTCTCTCTCTCTCTCTCTCTATCCCGGTCTCTCTCTCTCTCTCTATCCCGGTCTCTCTCTCTCTCTCTCTCTCTATCCCGGTCTCTCTCTCTCTCTCTCTCTCTATCCCGGTCTCTCTCTCTCTCTCTCTCTATCCCGGTCTCTCTCTCTCTCTCTATCCCGGTCTCTCTCTCTCTCTCTCTCTCTATCCCGGTCTCTCTCTCTCTCTATCCCGGTCTCTCTCTCTCTCTCTCTCTATCCCGGTCTCTCTCTCTCTCTCTATCCCGGTCTCTCTCTCTCTCTCTCTATCCCGGTCTCTCTCTCTCTCTCTCTATCCGGTCTCTCTCTCTCTCTCTCTCTATCCCGGTCTCTCTCTCTCTCTCTCTATCCCGGTCTCTCTCTCTCTCTCTCTATCCGGTCTCTCTCTCTCTCTCTCTATCCCGGTCTCTCTCTCTCTCTCTCTATCCCGGTCTCTCTCTCTCTCTCTCTATCCCGGTCTCTCTCTCTCTCTCTCTATCCCGGTCTCTCTCTCTCTCTCTCTATCCCGTCTCTCTCTCTCTCTCTCTATCCCGGTCTCTCTCTCTCTCTCTCTATCCCGGTCTCTCTCTCTCTCTCTCTATCCCGGTCTCTCTCTCTCTCTCTCTATCCCGGTCTCTCTCTCTCTCTCTCTATCCCGGTCTCTCTCTCTCTCTCTCTCTCTCTCTCTATCCGGTCTCTCTCTCTCTCTCTCTCTATCCCGGTCTCTCTCTCTCTCTCTCTCTATCCCGGTCTCTCTCTCTCTCTCTCTCTATCCCGGTCTCTCTCTCTCTCTCTCTCTCTATCCGGTCTCTCTCTCTCTCTATCCCGGTCTCTCTCTCTCTCTCTCTATCCCGGTCTCTCTCTCTCTCTCTCTCTATCCCGGTCTCTCTCTCTCTCTCTCTCTATCCCGGTCTCTCTCTCTCTCTCTCTATCCCGGTCTCTCTCTCTCTCTCTCTATCCCGGTCTCTCTCTCTCTCTCTCTATCCCGGTCTCTCTCTCTCTCTCTCTATCCCGCTCTCTCTCTCTCTCTCTCTCTATCCCGGTCTCTCTCTCTCTCTCTCTATCCCGGTCTCTCTCTCTCTCTCTATCCCGGTCTCTCTCTCTCTCTCTCTCTCTCTCTCTCTCCGGTCTCTCTCTCTCTCTCTCTATCCCGGTCTCTCTCTCTCTCTCTCTATCCCGGTCTCTCTCTCTCTCTCTATCCCGGTCTCTCTCTCTCTCTCTCTCTATCCCGGTCTCTCTCTCTCTCTCTCTCTCCGGTCTCTCTCTCTCTCTTTCTCTATCCCGGTCTCTCTCTCTCTCTCTCTATCCCGGTCTCTCTCTCTCTCCCGGTCTCTCTCTCTCTCTCTCTCTCTATCCCGGTCTCTCTCTCTCTCTCTCTCTATCCCGGTCTCTCTCTCTCTCTCTCTCTATCCCGGTCTCTCTCTCTCTCTCTCTCTATCCCGGTCTCTCTCTCTCTCTCTCTATCCCGGTCTCTCTCTCTCTCTCTCTATCCCGGTCTCTCTCTCTCTCTCTATCCCGGTCTCTCTCTCTCTCTCTCTATCCCGGTCTCTCTCTCTCTCTCTCTATCCCGGTCTCTCTCTCTCTCTCTCTATCCCGGTCTCTCTCTCTCTCTCTCTATCCCGGTCTCTCTCTCTCTCTCTCTCTCTCTATCCCGGTCTCTCTCTCTCTCTCTCTATCCCGGTCTCTCTCTCTCTCTCTCTCCCGGTCTCTCTCTCTCTCTCTATCCCGGTCTCTCTCTCTCTCTATACCGGTCTCTCTCTCTCTCTCTATCCCGGTCTCTCTCTCTCTCTCTATCCCGGTCTCTCTCTCTCTCTCTCTCTCTCTCTATCCCGGTCTCTCTCTCTCTCTATCCCGGTCTCTCTCTCTCTCTCTATCCCGGTCTCTCTCTCTCTCTCTCTCTATCCCGGTCTCTCTCTCTCTCTATCCCGGTCTCTCTCTCTCTCTCTCTATCCCGGTCTCTCTCTCTCTCTCTCTATCCCGGTCTCTCTCTCTCTCTCTATCCCGGTCTCTCTCTCTCTCTCTCTCTCTATCCCGGTCTCTCTCTCTCTCTCTCTCTATCCCGGTCTCTCTCTCTCTCTCTCTCTCTATCCCGGTCTCTCTCTCTCTCTCTCTCTCTATCCGGTCTCTCTCTCTCTCTCTCTATCCCGGTCTCTCTCTCTCTCTCTATCCCGGTCTCTCTCTCTCTCTCTATCCGGTCTCTCTCTCTCTCTCTATACCGGTCTCTCTCTCTCTCTCTATCCCGGTCTCTCTCTCTCTCTCTAATCCGGTCTCTCTCTCTCTCTCTCTCTATACCGGTCTCTCTCTCTCTCTCTATCCCGGTCTCTCTCTCTCTCTCTATCCCGGTCTCTCTCTCTCTCTCTATCCCGGTCTCTCTCTCTCTCTATCCCGGTCTCTCTCTCTCTCTCTATCCCGGTCTCTCTCTCTCTCTCTATCCCGGTCTCTCTCTCTCTCTCTCTCTCTATCCCGGTCTCTCTCTCTCTCTCTCTCTATCCCGGTCTCTCTCTCTCTCTCTCTATCCCGGTCTCTCTCTCTCTCTCTCTCTATCCCGGTCTCTCTCTCTCTCTCTCTCTCTATCCCGGTCTCTCTCTCTCTCTCTCTCTCTCTATCCCGGTCTCTCTCTCTCTCTCTATCCCGGTCTCTCTCTCTCTATCCCGGTCTCTCTCTCTCTCTCTCTCTATCCCGGTCTCTCTCTCTCTCTCTCTCTCTATCCCGGTCTCTCTCTCTCTCTCTCTCTCTCTCTATCCCGGTCTCTCTCTCTCTATCCCGGTCTCTCTCTCTCTCTCTCTATCCCGGTCTCTCTCTCTCTATCCCGGTCTCTCTCTCTCTTTCTCTAATCCGGTCTCTCTCTCTCTCTCTCTATCCCGGTCTCTCTCTCTCTCTCTATCCCGGTCTCTCTCTCTCTCTCTCTCTCTCTCTCTCTCTCTATCCCGGTCTCTCTCTCTCTCTCTCTCTCTATCCCGGTCTCTCTCTCTCTCTCTCTCTCTATCCCGGTCTCTCTCTCTCTCTCTCTCTATCCCGGTCTCTCTCTCTCTCTCTCTCTCTCTCTATCCCGGTCTCTCTCTCTCTATCCCGGTCTCTCTCTCTCTATCCCGGTCTCTCTCTCTCTATCCCGGTCTCTCTCTCTCTCTCTCTCTCTCTATCCCGGTCTCTCTCTCTCTATCCCGGTCTCTCTCTCTCTCTCTCTCTCTCTCTATCCCGGTCTCTCTCTCTCTCTCTCTCTCTATCCCGGTCTCTCTCTCTCTCTCTCTATCCCGGTCTCTCTCTCTCTCTCTCTATCCCGGTCTCTCTCTCTCTCTCTCTATCCCGGTCTCTCTCTCTCTCTCTCTATCCCGGTCTCTCTCTCTCTCTCTCTCTATCCCGGTCTCTCTCTCTCTCTCTCTATCCCGGTCTCTCTCTCTCTCTCTCTCTCTCTATCCCGGTCTCTCTCTCTCTATCCCGGTCTCTCTCTCTCTCTCTCTATCCCGGTCTCTCTCTCTCTCTCTCTCTATCCCGGTCTCTCTCTCTCTCTCTCTCTATCCCGGTCTCCCTCTCTCTCTCTCTATCCCGGTCTCTCTCTCTCTCTCTCTCTCTATCCGGTCTCTCTCTCTCTCTCTCTCTCTATCCCGGTCTCTCTCTCTCTATCCGGTCTCTCTCTCTCTCTCTCTATCCCGGTCTCTCTCTCTCTCTCTCTCTCTATCCCGGTCTCTCTCTCTCTCTCCCGGTCTCTCTCTCTCTCTCTCTCTCTATCCCGGTCTCTCTCTCTCTCTCTCTATCCCGGTCTCTCTCTCTCTCTCTCTCTATCCCGGTCTCTCTCTCTCTCTCTCTCTCTATCCCGGTCTCTCTCTCTCTCTCTCTCTATCCCGGTCTCTCTCTCTCTCTCTATCCCGGTCTCTCTCTCTCTCTCTCTATCCCGGTTTCTCTCTCTCTCTCTCTATCCCGGTCTCTCTCTCTCTCTCTATCCCGGTCTCTCTCTCTCTCTCTATCCCGGTCTCTCTCTCTCTCTCTCTCTCTCTATCCCGGTCTCTCTCTCTCTCTCTCTATCCCGGTCTCTCTCTCTCTCTCTCTCTATCCCGGTCTCTCTCTCTCTCTATCCCGGTCTCTCTCTCTCTCTCTCTATCCCGGTCTCTCTCTCTCTCTCTATCCCGGTCTCTCTCTCTCTCTCTATCCCGGTCTCTCTCTCTCTCTCTATCCCGGTCTCTCTCTCTCTCTCTATCCCGGTCTCTCTCTCTCTCTCTCTCCCGGTCTCTCTCTCTCTCTCTATCCCGGTCTCTCTCTCTCTCTCTCTATCCCGGTCTCTCTCTCTCTCTCTCTATCCCGGTCTCTCTCTCTCTCTCTCTCTATCCCGGTCTCTCTCTCTCTCTCTCTATCCCGGTCTCTCTCTCTCTCTCTATCCCGGTCTCTCTCTCTCTCTCTCTATCCCGGTCTCTCTCTCTCTCTCTCTATCCCGGTCTCTCTCTCTCTCTCTCTATCCCGGTCTCTCTCTCTCTCTCTCTATCCCGGTCTCTCTCTCTCTCTCTCTATCCCGGTCTCTCTCTCTCTCTATCCCGGTCTCTCTCTCTCTCTCTATCCCGGTCTCTCTCTCTCTCTCTCTCTCTATCCCGGTCTCTCTCTCTCTCTCTATCCCGGTCTCTCTCTCTCTCTCTCTATCCCGGTCTCTCTCTCTCTCTCTCTATCCCGGTCTCTCTCTCTCTCTCTCTCTATCCGGTCTCTCTCTCTCTCTCTCTATCCCGGTCTCTCTCTCTCTCTCTCTATCCCGGTCTCTCTCTCTCTCTCTCTATCCCGGTCTCTCTCTCTCTCTCTCTATCCCGGTCTCTCTCTCTCTCTCTATCCCGGTCTCTCTCTCTCTCTCTCTATCCCGGTCTCTCTCTCTCTCTCTCTATCCCGGTCTCTCTCTCTCTCTCTCTCTATCCCGGTCTCTCTCTCTCTCTCTCTATCCCGGTCTCTCTCTCTCTATCCCGGTCTCTCTCTCTCTATCCCGGTCTCTCTCTCTCTCTCTCTATCCCGGTCTCTCTCTCTCTCTCTATCCCGGTCTCTCTCTCTCTCTCTATCCCGGTCTCTCTCTCTCTCTCTATCCCGGTCTCTCTCTCTCTCTCTATCCCGGTCTCTCTCTCTCTCTCTCTCTCTATCCCGGTCTCTCTCTCTCTCTCTCTCTATCCCGGTCTCTCTCTCTCTATCCCGGTCTCTCTCTCTCTCTCTATCCCGGTCTCTCTCTCTCTCTCTATCCCGGTCTCTCTCTCTCTCTCTCTCTCTCTCTCTCTCCGGTCTCTCTCTCTCTCTATCCCGGTCTCTCTCTCTCTCTCTATCCGGTCTCTCTCTCTCTCTCTATCCCGGTCTCTCTCTCTCTATCCCGGTCTCTCTCTCTCTCTCTATCCCGGTCTCTCTCTCTCTCTCTCTATCCCGGTCTCTCTCTCTCTCTCTCTATCCCGGTCTCTCTCTCTCTCTATCCCGGGTCTCTCTCTCTCTATCCCGGTCTCTCTCTCTCTATCCGGTCTCTCTCTCTCTCTCTATCCCGGTCTCTCTCTCTCTCTATCCCGGTCTCTCTCTCTCTCTCTATCCCGGTCTCTCTCTCTCTCTCTATCCCGGTCTCTCTCTCTCTCTCTCTCTCTCTCTCTCTATCCCGCTCTCTCTCTCTCTCTCTCTCTATCCCGGTCTCTCTCTCTCTCTCTCTATCCCGGTCTCTCTCTCTCTCTCTCTATCCCGGTCTCTCTCTCTCTCTCTCTATCCCGGTCTCTCTCTCTCTCTCTCTATCCCGGTCTCTCTCTCTCTCTCTCTCTATCCCGGTCTCTCTCTCTCTCTCTCTCTATCCCGGTCTCTCTCTCTCTCTCTCTATCCCGGTCTCTCTCTCTCTCTCTATCCCGGTCTCTCTCTCTCTCTCTATCCCGGTCTCTCTCTCTCTCTCTATCCCGGTCTCTCTCTCTCTATCCCGGTCTCTCTCTCTCTCTCTATCCCGGTCTCTCTCTCTCTCTCTATCCCGGTCTCTCTCTCTCTCTCTATCCCGGTCTCTCTCTCTCTCTCTCTCTCTCTATCCCGGTCTCTCTCTCTCTATCCCGGTCTCTCTCTCTCTCTCTATCCCGGTCTCTCTCTCTCTCTCTATCCCGGTCTCTCTCTCTCTCTCTATCCCGGTCTCTCTCTCTCTCTCTCTATCCCGGTCTCTCTCTCTCTCTCTATCCCGGTCTCTCTCTCTCTCTCTCTCTCTCTCTCTATATCCCGTCTCTCTCTCTCTCTCTCTCTCTCTATCCCGGTCTCTCTCTCTCTCTCTCTCTCTCTATCCCGGTCTCTCTCTCTCTCTCTCTATCCCGGTCTCTCTCTCTCTCTCTCTCTCTCTCTCTATCCCGGTCTCTCTCTCTCTCTCTCTCTCTCTATCCCGGTCTCTCTCTCTCTATCCCGGTCTCTCTCTCTCTCTCTATCCCGGTCTCTCTCTCTCTCTCTCTATCCCGGTCTCTCTCTCTCTCTCTCTCTCTCTATCCCGGTCTCTCTCTCTCTCTCTCTCTATCCCGGTCTCTCTCTCTCTCTCTCTATCCCGGTCTCTCTCTCTCTATCCCGGTCTCTCTCTCTCTCTCTATCCCGGTCTCTCTCTCTCTCTCTCTATCCCGGTCTCTCTCTCTCTCTCTATCCCGGTCTCTCTCTCTCTCTCTATCCCGGTCGGTCTCTCTCTCTCTCTCTATCCTGGTCTCTCTCTCTCTCTCTCTCTATCCCGGTCTCTCTCTCTCTCTCTCTATCCCGGTCTCTCTCTCTCTCTCTCTATCCCGGTCTCTCTCTCTCTCTCTCTATCCCGGTCTCTCTCTCTCTATCCCGGTCTCTCTCTCTCTCTCTCTCTATCCCGGTCTCTCTCTCTCTCTCTCTATCCCGGTCTCTCTCTCTCTCTCTCTATCCCGGTCTCTCTCTCTCTCTCTCTATCCCGGTCTCTCTCTCTCTCTCTCTATCCCGGTCTCTCTCTCTCTCTCTCTATCCCGGTCTCTCTCTCTCTCTATCCCGGTCTCTCTCTCTCTATCCGGTCTCTCTCTCTCTCTCTCTCTATCCCGGTCTCTCTCTCTCTCTCTCTATCCCGGTCTCTCTCTCTCTCTCTCTATCCCGGTCTCTCTCTCTCTCTATCCCGGTCTCTCTCTCTCTCTCTCTCTATCCCGGTCTCTCTCTCTCTCTCTCTATCCCGGTCTCTCTCTCTCTCTCTATCCCGGTCTCTCTCTCTCTCTCTATCCCGGTCTCTCTCTCTCTCTCTATCCCGGTCTCTCTCTCTCTCTCTATCCCGGTCTCTCTCTCTCTCTCTCTCTCTATCCCGGTCTCTCTCTCTCTCTCTCTCTATCCCGGTCTCTCTCTCTCTCTCTATCCCGGTCTCTCTCTCTCTCTCTATCCCGGTCTCTCTCTCTCTCTCTATCCCGGTCTCTCTCTCTCTCTCTCTCTCTATCCCGGTCTCTCTCTCTCTCTATCCCGGTCTCTCTCTCTCTCTCTATCCCGGTCTCTCTCTCTCTCTCTCTCTCTCTATCCCGGTCTCTCTCTCTCTATCCCGGTCTCTCTCTCTCTCTCTATCCCGGTCTCTCTCTCTCTCTCTCTATCCCGGTCTCTCTCTCTCTCTCTCTCTATCCGGGTCTCTCTCTCTCTCTCTCTCTATCCCGGTCTCTCTCTCTCTCTCCGGTCTCTCTCTCTCTATCCCGGTCTCTCTCTCTCTATCCCGGTCTCTCTCTCTCTATCCCGCGCCCTCTCTCTCTCTCTAGCCCGGTCTCTCTCTCTCTCTCTATCCCGGTCTCTCTCTCTCTCTCTATCCCGGTCTCTCTCTCTCTCTCTCTCTCTCTCTCTCTCTATCCCGGTCTCTCTCTCTCTCTCTCTCTCTATCCCGGTCTCTCTCTCTCTCTCTCTATCCCGGTCTCTCTCTCTCTCTCTCTATCCCGGTCTCTCTCTCTCTCTCTCTCTATCCCGGTCTCTCTCTCTCTCTCTCTCTATCCCGGTCTCTCTCTCTCTCTCTCTATCCCGGTCTCTCTCTCTCTCTCTATCCCGGTCTCTCTCTCTCTCTCTCTATCCCGGTCTCTCTCTCTCTCTCTCTATCCCGGTCTCTCTCTCTCTCTCTATCCCGGTCTCTCTCTCTCTATCCCGGTCTCTCTCTCTCTCTCTATCCCGGTCTCTCTCTCTCTCTCTCTCTCTCTATCCCGGTCTCTCTCTCTCTCTATCCCGGTCTCTCTCTCTCTCTCTATCCCGGTCTCTCTCTCTCTCTCTCTATCCCGGTCTCTCTCTCTCTCTCTATCCCGGTCTCTCTCTCTCTCTCTCTATCCCGGTCTCTCTCTCTCTCTCTCTATCCGGTCTCTCTCTCTCTCTCTATCCCGGTCTCTCTCTCTCTCTCTATCCCGGTCTCTCTCTCTCTCTCTATCCCGGTCTCTCTCTCTCTCTCTATCCCGGTCTCTCTCTCTCTCTCTCTATCCCGGTCTCTCTCTCTCTCTCTCTCTCTATCCCGGTCTCTCTCTCTCTCTCTCTATCCGGTCTCTCTCTCTCTCTCTCTCTCTCTATCCCGGTCTCTCTCTCTCTCTCTCTCTATCCCGGTCTCTCTCTCTCTCTCTCTCTCTCTATCCCGGTCTCTCTCTCTCTCTCTCTCTCTCTATCCCGGTCTCTCTCTCTCTCTCTCTCTCTCTATCCCGGTCTCTCTCTCTCTATCCCGGTCTCTCTCTCTCTATCCCGGTCTCTCTCTCTCTCTCTCTATCCCGGTCTCTCTCTCTCTCTCTCTCTCTATCCCGGTCTCTCTCTCTCTCTCTCTCTATCCCGGTCTCTCTCTCTCTCTCTCTATCCGGGTCTCTCTCTCTCTATCCCGGTCTCTCTCTCTCTCTCTATCCCGGTCTCTCTCTCTCTCTCTATCCCGGTCTCTCTCTCTCTCTCTATCCCGGTCTCTCTCTCTCTCTCTATCCCGGTCTCTCTCTCTCTCTCTATCCCGGTCTCTCTCTCTCTCTCTCTCTATCCCGGTCTCTCTCTCTCTCTCTCTATCCCGGTCTCTCTCTCTCTCTCTCTCTATCCCGGTCTCTCTCTCTCTCTCTCTCTATCCCGGTCTCTCTCTCTCTCTATCCCGGTCTCTCTCTCTCTCTCTCTCTATCCCGGTCTCTCTCTCTCTCTCTATCCCGGTCTCTCTCTCTCTCTCTCTCTCTATCCCGGTCTCTCTCTCTCTCTCTCTCTATCCCGGTCTCTCTCTCTCTCTCTCTATCCCGGTCTCTCTCTCTCTCTCTCTCTATCCCGGTCTCTCTCTCTCTCTATCCCGGTCTCTCTCTCTCTATCCCGTCTCTCTCTCTCTCTATCCCGGTCTCTCTCTCTCTCTCTCTCTATCCCGGTCTCTCTCTCTCTCTATCCCGGTCTCTCTCTCTCTCTATCCCGGTCTCTCTCTCTCTCTCTCTATCCCGGTCTCTCTCTCTCTCTCTCTATCCCGGTCTCTCTCTCTCTCTCTATCCCGGTCTCTCTCTCTCTCTCTCTATCCCGGTCTCTCTCTCTCTATCCCGGTCTCTCTCTCTCTCTCTATCCCGGTCTCTCTCTCTCTCTCTATCCCGGTCTCTCTCTCTCTCTCTCTCTCTCTATCCCGGTCTCTCTCTCTCTATCCCGGTCTCTCTCTCTCTCTCTATCCCGGTCTCTCTCTCTCTCTCTATCCCGGTCTCTCTCTCTCTCTCTATCCCGGTCTCTCTCTCTCTCTCTCTCTCTCTATCCCGGTCTCTCTCTCTCTCTCTATCCCGGTCTCTCTCTCTCTCTCTATCCCGGTCTCTCTCTCTCTCTCTATCCCGGTCTCTCTCTCTCTCTCTCTATCCCGGTCTCTCTCTCTCTCTCTATCCCGGTCTCTCTCTCTCTCTCTCTATCCCGGTCTCTCTCTCTCTCTCTCTCTCTCTATCCCGGTCTCTCTCTCTCTCTCTCTATCCCGGTCTCTCTCTCTCTCTCTCTCTCTATCCCGGTCTCTCTCTCTCTCTCTCTATCCCGGTCTCTCTCTCTCTCTCTCTATCCCGGTCTCTCTCTCTCTATCCCGGTCTCTCTCTCTCTCTCTATCCCGGTCTCTCTCTCTCTCTCTATCCCGGTCTCTCTCTCTCTCTCTCTCTCTCTCTATCCCGGTCTCTCTCTCTCTCTCTCTCTCTATCCCGGTCTCTCTCTCTCTCTCTCTCTATCCCGGTCTCTCTCTCTCTCTCTCTCTCTCCCGGTCTCTCTCTCTCTCTCTCTATCCCGGTCTCTCTCTCTCTCTCTATCCGGTCTCTCTCTCTCTCTCTCTCTCTCTATCCCGGTCTCTCTCTCTCTCTCTATCCCGGTCTCTCTCTCTCTCTCTATCCCGGTCTCTCTCTCTCTCTCTATCCCGGTCTCTCTCTCTCTCTCTCTATCCCGGTCTCTCTCTCTCTCTCTCTCTCTCTATCCCGGTCTCTCTCTCTCTCTCTCTATCCCGGTCTCTCTCTCTCTCTCTCTATCCCGGTCTCTCTCTCTCTCTCTCTATCACGGTCTCTCTCTCTCTCTCTCTATCCCGGTCTCTCTCTCTCTCTCTCTATCCCGGTCTCTCTCTCTCTCTCTATCCCGGTCTCTCTCTCTCTCTCTATCCCGGTCTCTCTCTCTCTCTCTATCCGGTCTCTCTCTCTCTCTATCCCGGTCTCTCTCTCTCTCTCTCTATCCCGGTCTCTCTCTCTCTCTCTATCCCGGTCTCTCTCTCTCTCTCTCTATCCCGGTCTCTCTCTCTCTCTCTCTCTATCCCGGTCTCTCTCTCTCTCTCTCTATCCCGGTCTCTCTCTCTCTCTCTCTCTCTCTCTCTATCCCGGTCTCTCTCTCTCTCTATCCCGGTCTCTCTCTCTCTCTCTCTATCCCGGTCTCTCTCTCTCTCTCTCTATCCCGTCTCTCTCTCTCTCTCTCTATCCCGGTCTCTCTCTCTCTCTCTCTCTCTCTCTATCCCGGTCTCTCTCTCTCTCTCTCTATCCCGGTCTCTCTCTCTCTCTCTCTCTATCCGGTCTCTCTCTCTCTCTCTCTATCCGGTCTCTCTCTCTCTCTCTCTATCCCGGTCTCTCTCTCTCTCTCTATCCCGGTCTCTCTCTCTCTCTCTATCCGGTCTCTCTCTCTCTCTCTATCCCGGTCTCTCTCTCTCTCTCTCTCTCTATCCCGGTCTCTCTCTCTCTCTCTCTCTATCCCGGTCTCTCTCTCTCTCTCTCTCTATCCCGGTCTCTCTCTCTCTCTATCCCGGTCTCTCTCTCTCTATCCCGGTCTCTCTCTCTCTCTATCCCGGTCTCTCTCTCTCTCTCTCTATCCCGGTCTCTCTCTCTCTCTCTATCCCGGTCTCTCTCTCTCTCTCTCTCTCTCTCTCTATCCCGTCTCTCTCTCTCTCTCTCTATCCGGTCTCTCTCTCTCTCTCTCTCTCTATCCCGGTCTCTCTCTCTCTATCCCGGTCTCTCTCTCTCTATCCCGGTCTCTCTCTCTCTCTCTCTCTATCCCGGTCTCTCTCTCTCTCTCCCGGTCTCTCTCTCTCTCTCTCTCTCTATCCCGGTCTCTCTCTCTCTCTATCCTTCTCTCTCTAAATCCTCTCTCTCTCTCTCTATCCCGGTCTCTCTCTCTCTCTCTATCCCGGTCTCTCTCTCTCTC
>NW_024470703.1:432500-472500 GCF_017639515.1 Carcharodon carcharias | reverse complement strand
TCTCTCTCTCTCTCTATCCCGGTCTCTCTCTCTCTCTCTATCCCGGTCTCTCTCTCTCTCTCTCTCTCTCTATCCCGGTCTCTCTCTCTCTCTCTCTCTATCCCGGTCTCTCTCTCTCTCTCTCTCTCTCTCTATCCCGGTCTCTCTCTCTCTCTCTCTATCCCGGTCTCTCTCTCTCTCTCTCTATCCCGGTCTCTCTCTCTCTCTCTCTCTCCCGGTCTCTCTCTCTCTCTCTCTATCCCGGTCTCTCTCTCTCTCTCTCTATCCCGGTCTCTCTCTCTCTCTCTCTATCCCGGTCTCTCTCTCTCTCTCTATCCCGGTCTCTCTCTCTCTCTCTCTATCCCGGTCTCTCTCTCTCTCTCTATCCCGGTCTCTCTCTCTCTCTATCCCGGTCTCTCTCTCTCTCTCTCTATCCCGGTCTCTCTCTCTCTCTCTCTCTATCCCGGTCTCTCTCTCTCTCTCTCTATCCCGGTCTCTCTCTCTCTCTCTCTCTCTATCCCGGTCTCTCTCTCTCTCTATCCCGGTCTCTCTCTCTCTATCCCGGTCTCTCTCTCTCTCTCTCTCTATCCCGGTCTCTCTCTCTCTCTCCCGGTCTCTCTCTCTCTCTCTCTCTCTATCCCGGTCTCTCTCTCTCTATCCCGGTCTCTCTCTCTCTCTATCCCGGTCTCTCTCTCTCTATCCCGGTCTCTCTCTCTCTCTCTCTCTATCCCGGTCTCTCTCTCTCTCTCTATCCCGGTCTCTCTCTCTCTCTCTCTCTATCCCGGTCTCTCTCTCTCTCTCTATCCCAGTCTCTCTCTCTCTATCCCGGTCTCTCTCTCTCTCTCTATCCCGGTCTCTCTCTCTCTCTCTCTCTATCCCGGTCTCTCTCTCTCTCTCTATCCCGGTCTCTCTCTCTCTCTCTCTATCCGGTCTCTCTCTCTCTCTCTCTATCCCGGTCTCTCTCTCTCTCTCTCTCTCTATCCCGGTCTCTCTCTCTCTCTCTCTCTCTATCCCGGTCTCTCTCTCTCTCTCTCTCTCTATCCCGGTCTCTCTCTCTCTCTCTATCCCGGCTCTCTCTCTCTCTCTCTATCCCGGTCTCTCTCTCTCTATCCCGGTCTCTCTCTCTCTCTCTCTATCCCGGTCTCTCTCTCTCTCTCTCTATCCCGGTCTCTCTCTCTCTCTATCCCGGTCTCTCTCTCTCTCTCTCTATCCCGGTCTCTCTCTCTCTCTCTATCCCGGTCTCTCTCTCTCTCTCTATCCCGGTCTCTCTCTCTCTCTCTATCCCGGTCTCTCTCTCTCTCTCTATCCCGGTCTCTCTCTCTCTCTCTCTCTCTCTCTCTCTCTCTATCCCGGTCTCTCTCTCTCTATCCCGGTCTCTCTCTCTCTCTCTATCCCGGTCTCTCTCTCTCTCTCTCTCTATCCGGTCTCTCTCTCTCTCTCTCTCTCTATCCCGGTCTCTCTCTCTCTCTCTCTATCCCGGTCTCTCTCTCTCTCTCTCCATCCCGGTCTCTCTCTCTCTATCCGGTCTCTCTCTCTCTATACCGGTCTCTCTCTCTCTCTCTCTCTATCCGGTCTCTCTCTCTCTCTCTCTATCCCGGTCTCTCTCTCTCTCTCTCTCTCTCTCTATCCCGGTCTCTCTCTCTCTCTCTCTATCCCGGTCTCTCTCTCTCTCTCTCTCTCTATCCCGGTCTCTCTCTCTCTATCCCGGTCTCTCTCTCTCTCTATCCCGGTCTCTCTCTCTCTCTCTCTCTATCCCGGTCTCTCTCTCTCTCTCCCGGTCTCTCTCTCTCTCTCTCTCTCTATCCCGGTCTCTCTCTCTCTATCCCGGTCTCTCTCTCTCTCTCTCTATCCCGGTCTCTCTCTCTCTCTCTATCCCGGTCTCTCTCTCTCTCTCTCTATCCCGGTCTCTCTCTCTCTCTCTATCCCGGTCTCTCTCTCTCTATCCCGGTCTCTCTCTCTCTCTCTATCCCGTTCTCTCTCTCTCTCTCTCTCTATCCCGGTCTCTCTCTCTCTCTCTATCCCAGTCTCTCTCTCTCTCTCTCTCTATCCCGGTCTCTCTCTCTCTCTCTCTCTCTATCCCGGTCTCTCTCTCTCTCTCTCTCTCTATCACGGTCTCTCTCTCTCTCTCTCTCTCTATCCCGGTCTCTCTCTCTCTATCCCGGTCTCTCTCTCTCTATCCCGGTCTCTCTCTCTCTCTCTCTCTCTATCCCGGTCTCTCTCTCTCTCTCTATCCCGGTCTCTCTCTCTCTATCCCGGTCTCTCTCTCTCTATCCCGGTCTCTCTCTCTCTATCCGGTCTCTCTCTCTCTCTCTCTCTATCCCGGTCTCTCTCTCTCTCTCTTTCCCGGTCTCTCTCTCTCTATCCCGGTCTCTCTCTCTCTCTCTCTCTATCCCGGTCTCTCTCTCTCTCTCTCTATCCCGGTCTCTCTCTCTCTCTCTATCCCGGTCTCTCTCTCTCTATCCCGGTCTCTCTCTCTCTCTCTATCCCGGTCTCTCTCTCTCTCTCTATCCCGGTCTCTCTCTCTCTCTCTATCCCGGTCTCTCTCTCTCTATCCCGGTCTCTCTCTCTCTATCCCGGTCTCTCTCTCTCTATCCCGGTCTCTCTCTCTCTATCCCGGTCTCTCTCTCTCTCTCTCTATCCCGGTCTCTCTCTCTCTATCCCGGTCTCTCTCTCTCTCTCTCTCTATCCCGGTCTCTCTCTCTCTCTCTCTCCATCCCGGTCTCTCTCTCTCTATCCCGGTCTCTCTCTCTCTATCCCGGTCTCTCTCTCTCTATCCCGGTCTCTCTCTCTCTCTCTATCCCGGTCTCTCTCTCTCTCTCTATCCCGGTCTCTCTCTCTCTCTCTCTCTCTCTATCCCGGTCTCTCTCTCTCTCTCTATCCCGGTCTCTCTCTCTCTATCCCGGTCTCTCTCTCTCTCTCTCTCTATCCCGGTCTCTCTCTCTCTCTCTCTCTATCCGGTCTCTCTCTCTCTCTCTATCCGGTCTCTCTCTCTCTCTCTCTCTATCCCGGTCTCTCTCTCTCTCTATCCCGGTCTCTCTCTCTCTATCCCGGTCTCTCTCTCTCTATCCCGGTCTCTCTCTCTCTCTCTATCCGGTCTCTCTCTCTCTCTCTATCCCGGTCTCTCTCTCTCTCTCTATCCCGGTCTCTCTCTCTCTCTCTCTCTCTCTATCCGGTCTCTCTCTCTCTCTCTATCCGGTCTCTCTCTCTCTATCCCGGTCTCTCTCTCTCTCTCTATCCGGTCTCTCTCTCTCTCTATCCCGGTCTCTCTCTCTCTATCCCGGTCTCTCTCTCTCTATCCCGGTCTCTCTCTCTCTATCCCGGTCTCTCTCTCTCTATCCCGGTCTCTCTCTCTCTATCCGGTCTCTCTCTCTCTATCCCGGTCTCTCTCTCTCTATCCCGGTCTCTCTCTCTCTATCCCGGTCTCTCTCTCTCTCTATCCCGGTCTCTCTCTCTCTCTCTCTCTATCCCGGTCTCTCTCTCTCTCTCTCTCTATCCCGGTCTCTCTCTCTCTCTCTCTCTATCCCGGTCTCTCTCTCTCTCTCTCTCTATCCCGGTCTCTCTCTCTCTCTCTCTATCCCGGGTCTCTCTCTCTCTATCCCTGTCTCTCTCTCTCTATCCCGGTCTCTCTCTCTCTATCCCGGTCTCTCTCTCTCTCTCTCTCTCTATCCCGGTCTCTCTCTCTCTCTCTCTCTCTATCCCGGTCTCTCTCTCTCTATCCCGGTCTCTCTCTCTCTATCCCGGTCTCTCTCTCTCTCTCTCTCTATCCCTCTCTCTCTCTCTCTATCCCGGTCTCTCTCTCTCTATCCCGGTCTCTCTCTCTCTATCCCGGTCTCTCTCTCTCTCTCTCTCTATCCGGTCTCTCTCTCTCTCTCTCTCTATCCCGGTCTCTCTCTCTCTCTCTCTCTATCCCGGTCTCTCTCTCTCTCTCTCTATCCCGGTCTCTCTCTCTCTCTCTATCCCGGTCTCTCTCTCTCTCTCTATCCCGGTCTCTCTCTCTCTCTCTCTCTATCCCGGTCTCTCTCTCTCTCTCTCTATCCCGGTCTCTCTCTCTCTCTCTCTCTCCCGGTCTCTCTCTCTCTCTCTCTCTCTATCCCGGTCTCTCTCTCTCTCTCTCTATCCCGGTCTCTCTCTCTCTCTCCCGGTCTCTCTCTCTCTCTCTCTCTCTCTATCCCGGTCTCTCTCTCTCTCTCTCTCTCTCTATCCCGGTCTCTCTCTCTCTCTCTCTCCCGGTCTCTCTCTCTCTCCCGGTCTCTCTCTCTCTCTCTCTCTCTATCCCGGTCTCTCTCTCTCTCTCTCTCTCTATCCCGGTCTCTCTCTCTCTCTCTCTCTATCCCGGTCTCTCTCTCTCTCTCTCTATCCCGGTCTCTCTCTCTCTCTCTCTATCCCGGTCTCTCTCTCTCTATCCCGGTCTCTCTCTCTCTCTCTATCCCGGTCTCTCTCTCTCTCTCTATCCCGGTCTCTCTCTCTCTCTCTATCCCGGTCTCTCTCTCTCTCTCTATCCCGGTCTCTCTCTCTCTCTCTATCCCGGTCTCTCTCTCTCTCTCTCTCTCTCTATCCCGGTCTCTCTCTCTCTATCCCGGTCTCTCTCTCTCTCTCTCTCTCTATCCCGGTCTCTCTCTCTCTCTCTCTCTCTCTCTATCCCGGTCTCTCTCTCTCTCTCTCTCTCTCTCTCTCTCTATCCCGGTCTCTCTCTCTCTCTCTCTCTCTCTCTCTCTATCCGGTCTCTCTCTCTCTCTCTCTCTCTCTATCCCGGTCTCTCTCTCTCTATCCCGGTCTCTCTCTCTCTCTCTCTATCCGGTCTCTCTCTCTCTCTCTCTCTCTATCCCGGTCTCTCTCTTCTCTCTCTCTCTCTCTCTCTATCCCGGTCTCTCTCTCTCTCTCTATCCCGGTCTCTCTCTCTCTATCCCGGTCTCTCTCTCTCTCTCTCTATCCCGGTCTCTCTCTCTCTCTCTATCCCGGTCTCTCTCTCTCTCTCTATCCCGGTCTCTCTCTCTCTCTCTCTCTATCCCGGTCTCTCTCTCTCTCTCTCTATCCCGGTCTCTCTCTCTCTCTCTCTATCCCGGTCTCTCTCTCTCTCTCTCTCTCTATCCCGGTCTCTCTCTCTCTCTATCCGGTCTCTCTCTCTCTCTCTCTCTCTATCCGGTCTCTCTCTCTCTCTCTATCCCGGTCTCTCTCTCTCTCTCTCTATCCCGGTCTCTCTCTCTCTCTCTCTATCCCGGTCTCTCTCTCTCTCTCTCTCTATCCCGGTCTCTCTCTCTCTATCCCGGTCTCTCTCTCTCTATCCCGGTCTCTCTCTCTCTATCCCGGTCTCTCTCTCTCTATCCCGTCTCTCTCTCTCTCTCTATCCCGGTCTCTCTCTCTCTCTCTCTCTATCCCGGTCTCTCTCTCTCTCTCTCTCTATCCCGGTCTCTCTCTCTCTCTCTCTCTATCCCGGTCTCTCTCTCTCTCTCTCTATCCCGGTCTCTCTCTCTCTCTCTCTATCCCGGTCTCTCTCTCTCTCTCTCTATCCCGGTCTCTCTCTCTCTCTCTCTATCCCGGTCTCTCTCTCTCTCTCTATCCCGGTCTCTCTCTCTCTCTCTATCCGGTCTCTCTCTCTCTCTCTATCCCGGTCTCTCTCTCTCTCTCTCTATCCGGTCTCTCTCTCTCTCTCTATCCCGGTCTCTCTCTCTCTCTCTATCCCGGTCTCTCTCTCTCTCTCTATCCCGGTCTCTCTCTCTCTCTATCCCGGTCTCTCTCTCTCTCTCTATCCCGGTCTCTCTCTCTCTCTCTATCCCGGTCTCTCTCTCTCTCTCTATCCCGGTCTCTCTCTCTCTCTCTATCCCGGTCTCTCTCTCTCTCTCTATCCGGTCTCTCTCTCTCTCTCTCTATCCCGGTCTCTCTCTCTCTCTCTATCCCGGTATCTCTCTCTCTCTCTCTCTCTCCCGGTCTCTCTCTCTCTATCCTGGTCTCTCTCTCTCTCTCTATCCTGGTCTCTCTCTCTCTCTCTATCCTGGTCTCTCTCTCTCTCTCTCTCTCTATCCCGGTCTCTCTCTCTCTCTCTCTCTATCCCGGTCTCTCTCTCTCTCTCTCTCTCTCTCTCTCCCGGTCTCTCTCGCTCTCTCTCTATCCCGGTCTCTCTCTCTCTCTCTCTATCCCGGTCTCTCTCTCTCTCTCTCTATCCCGGTCTCTCTCTCTCTATCCCGGTCTCTCTCTCTCTCTCTATCCCGGTCTCTCTCTCTCTCTCTATCCGGTCTCTCTCTCTCTCTCTCTCTATCCCGGTCTCTCTCTCTCTCTCTCTCTATCCCGGTCTCTCTCTCTCTCTCTCTATCCCGGTCTCTCTCTCTCTCTCTCTCTCTATCCCGGTCTCTCTCTCTCTCTCTCTATCCCGGTCTCTCTCTCTCTCTCTATCCCGGTCTCTCTCTCTCTCTCTCTCTCTCTCTATCCGGTCTCTCTCTCTCTATCCCGGTCTCTCTCTCTCTATCCCGGTCTCTCTCTCTCTCTCTATCCCGGTCTCTCTCTCTCTCTCTATCCCGGTCTCTCTCTCTCTCTCTATCCCGGTCTCTCTCTCTCTCTCTATCCCGGTCTCTCTCTCTCTCTCTATCCGGGTCTCTCTCTCTCTCTCTCTATCCCGGTCTCTCTCTCTCTCTCTCTATCCCGGTCTCTCTCTCTCTCTCTATCCCGGTCTCTCTCTCTCTCTCTATCCCGGTCTCTCTCTCTCTCTCTATCCCGGTCTCTCTCTCTCTCTCTATCCCGGTCTCTCTCTCTCTCTCTCTCTCTATCCGGTCTCTCTCTCTCTCTCTCTATCCCGGTCTCTCTCTCTCTCTCTCTCTCTATCCCGGTCTCTCTCTCTCTCTCTCTCTCTATCCGGTCTCTCTCTCTCTCTCTCTCTCTCTATCCCTCTCTCTCTCTCTATTTCCCAGTCACTCTCTCTCTCTCTCTATCTGTCTCTACCTCTCTCTCTCTATCTCAGTCTCTCTCTCTCTCTCCTAGTTTCTCTCTCTCTATCCCGGTCTCTCTCTCTCTCTCTCTATCCCGGTCTCTCTCTCTCTCTCTCTCTCTCTCTATCCCGGTCTCTCTCTCTCTCTCTCTATCCCGGTCTCTCTCTCTCTCTCTCTATCCCGGTCTCTCTCTCTCTCTCTCTATCCCGGTCTCTCTCTCTCTCTCTCTATCCCGGTCTCTCTCTCTCTCTCTCTATCCGGTCTCTCTCTCTCTCTCTCTATCCCGGTCTCTCTCTCTCTCTCTCTATCCCGGTCTCTCTCTCTCTCTCTCTATCCCGGTCTCTCTCTCTCTCTCTCTATCCCTCTCTCTCTCTCTCTCTCTATCCCGGTCTCTCTCTCTCTCTCTATCCCGGTCTCTCTCTCTCTCTCTATCCCGGTCTCTCTCTCTCTCTATCCCGGTCTCTCTCTCTCTCTCTCTATCCCGGTCTCTCTCTCTCTCTCTCTATCCCGGTCTCTCTCTCTCTCTCTCTCTATCCCGGTCTCTCTCTCTCTCTCTCTATCCCGGTCTCTCTCTCTCTCTCTCTCTCTATCCCGGTCTCTCTCTCTCTATCCCAGTCACTCTCTCGCTCTATCCCGGTCTCTCTCTCTCTCTCTCTCCCTCTCTCTCTCTCTCTCTCTCTCTCTCTCTCTCTCTCTCTCTCTCCCTCTCTCTCTCTCTCTATCCCGGTCTCTCTCTCTCTCTCCCGGTCTCTCTCTCTCTCTCTCTCTATCCCGGTCTCTCTCTCTCTCTATCCCGGTCTCTCTCTCTCTCTCTCTCTCTCTCTCCCTCTCTCTCTCTCTCTCTCTCTCTATCCCGGTCTCTCTCTCTCTCTCTATCCCGGTTCTCTCTCTCTCTCTCTCTATCCGGTCTCTCTCTCTCTCTCTATCCCGGTCTCTCTCTCTCTATCCCTCTCTCTCTCTCTCTCTCTATCCGGTCTCTCTCTCTCTCTCTCTATCCGGTCTCTCTCTCTCTCTCTATCCCGGTCTCTCTCTCTCTCTCTCTATCCCGGTCTCTCTCTCTATCCCGGTCTCTCTCTCTCTCTCTCTCTATCCCGGTCTCTCTCTCTCTCTCTCTCTCTATCCCGGTCTCTCTCTCTCTCTCTCTCTCTATCCCGGTCTCTCTCTCTCTCTCTATCCCGGTCTCTGTCTCTCTCTCTATCCCGGTCTCTCTCTCTCTATCCCGGTCTCTCTCTCCCTCTCTCTCTATCCCGGTCTCTCTCTCTCTCTCTATCCCAGTCATTCTCTCTCTATCCCGGTCTCTCTCTCTCTCTCTATCCCGGTCTCTCTCTCTCTCTCTATCCCGGTCTCTCTCTCTCTCTCTATCCCGGTCTCTCTCTCTCTCTCTATCCCGGTCTCTCTCTCTCTCTCTCTCTCTCCCTGTCTCTCTCTCTCTCTCTCTATCCCGGTCTCTCTCTCTCTCTCTATCCCGGTCTCTCTCTCTCTATCCGGTCTCTCTCTCTCTCTCTCTATCCCGGTCTCTCTCTCTCTCTCTCTATCCGGTCTCTCTCTCTCTCTCTCTATCCCGGTCTCTCTCTCTCTCTCTCTATCCCGGTCTCTCTCTCTCTCTCTCTCTATCCCGGTCTCTCTCTCTCTCTCTCTCTCTATCCCGGTCTCTCTCTCTCTCTCTCTCTATCCCGGTCTCTCTCTCTCTCTCTATCCCGGTCTCTCTCTCTCTCTCTATCCCGGTCTCTCTCTCTCTATCCCGGTCTCTCTCTCTCTCTCTCTATCCCGGTCTCTCTCTCTCTCTCTATCCCGGTCTCTCTCTCTCTCTATCCGGTCTCTCTCTCTCTCTCTATCCCGGTCTCTCTCTCTCTCTCTATCCCGGTCTCTCTCTCTCTCTCTATCCCGGTCTCTCTCTCTCTCTCTATCCCGGTCTCTCTCTCTCTCTCTCTCTATCCCGGTCTCTCTCTCTCTCTCTCTCTATCCCGGTCTCTCTCTCTCTCTCTATCCCGGTCTCTCTCTCTCTATCCCGGTCTCTCTCTCTCTCTCTATCCCGGTCTCTCTCTCTCTCTCTATCCCGGTCTCTCTCTCTCTCTCTCTCTATCACGGTCTCTCTCTCTCTCTCTCTCTATCCGGTCTCTCTCTCTCTCTCTCTATCCGGTCTCTCTCTCTCTCTATCCCGGTCTCTCTCTCTCTCTCTATCCGGTCTCTCTCTCTCTATCCCGGTCTCTCTCTCTCTATCCGGTCCTCTCTCTCTATCCCGGTCTCTCTCTCTCTATCCCGGTCTCTCTCTCTCTATCCCGGTCTCTCTCTCTCTATCCCGGTCTCTCTCTCTCTCTCTATCCCGGTCTCTCTCTCTCTCTCTATCCCGGTCTCTCTCTCTCTATCCCGGTCTCTCTCTCTCTCTATCCCGGTCTCTCTCTCTCTATCCCGGTCTCTCTCTCTCTATCCCGGTCTCTCTCTCTCTATCCCGGTCTCTCTCTCTCTATCCCGGTCTCTCTCTCTCTATCCCGGTCTCTCTCTCTCTATCCGGTCTCTCTCTCTCTCTATCCGGTCTCTCTCTCTCTATCCCGGTCTCTCTCTCTCTATTCCGGTCTCTCTCTCTCTATCCGGTCTCTCTCTCTCTATCCCGGTCTCTCTCTCTCTATCCCGGTCTCTCTCTCTCTCTCTCCCGGTCTCTCTCTCTCTCTCTCTCTATCCCGGTCTCTCTCTCTCTCTATCCCAGTCTCTCTCTCTCTCTCTCTCTATCCCGGTCTCTCTCTCTCTCTCTCTCTATCCCGGTCTCTCTCTCTCTATCCCGGTCTCTCTCTCTCTCTCTCTCTATCCCGGTCTCTCTCTCTCTCTATCCCGGTCTCTCTCTCTCTCTCTATCCCGGTCTCTCTCTCTCTCTCTATCCCGGTCTCTCTCTCTCTCTCTCTCTATCCCGGTCTCTCTCTCTCTCTCTATCCCGGTCTCTCTCTCTCTCTCTATCCCGGTCTCTCTCTCTCTCTCTCTATCCCGGTCTCTCTCTCTCTCTCTATCCCGGTCTCTCTCTCTCTCTATCCCGGTCTCTCTCTCTCTCTATCCCGGTCTCTCTCTCTCTATCTCTCTCTCTCTCTCTCTATCCCGGTCTCTCTCTCTCTCTATCCGGTCTCTCTCTCTCTATCCCGGTCTCTCTCTCTCTATCCGGTCTCTCTCTCTCTATCCCGGTCTCTCTCTCTCTATCCCGGTCTCTCTCTCTCTATCCCGGTCTCTCTTCTCTATCCCTCTCTCTCTCTCTATCCGGTCTCTCTCTCTCTATCCGGTCTCTCTCTCTCTCTCATCCCACTCTCTCTCTCTCTCTATCCCAGTCACTCTCTCTCTCTCTCTCTCTCTTATCCCGGTCTCTCTCTCTCTATCCCGGTCTCTCTCTCTCTATCCGGTCTCTCTCTCTCTCTCTCTATCCCGGTCTCTCTCTCTCTCTATCCCGGTCTCTCTCTCTCTCTCTCTCTATCCGGTCTCTCTCTCTCTCTCTCTCTATCCGGTCTCTCTCTCTCTCTCTCTCTATCCCGGTCTCTCTCTCTCTCTCTCTCTATCCCGGTCTCTCTCTCTCTCTCTATCCCGGTCTCTCTCTCTCTATCCCGGTCTCTCTCTCTCCTCTCTATCCCGGTCTCTCTCTCTCTCTCTCTATCCCGGTCTCTCTCTCTCTCTCTCTCTATCCGGTCTCTCTCTCTCTCTCTCTCTATCCCGGTCTCTCTCTCTCTCTCTCTATCCGGTCTCTCTCTCTCTCTCTCTATCCGGTCTCTCTCTCTCTCTCTCTATCCCGGTCTCTCTCTCTCTCTCTCTATCCGGTCTCTCTCTCTCTCTCTCTCTATCCCGGTCTCTCTCTCTCTCTCTATCCCGGTCTCTCTCTCTCTCTCTCTCTATCCGGTCTCTCTCTCTCTCTCTCTATCCCGGTCTCTCTCTCTCTCTCTCTATCCCGGTCTCTCTCTCTCTCTCTCTTCCCGGTCTCTCTCTCTCTCTCTCTATCCGGTCTCTCTCTCTCTCTCTCTATCCCGGTCTCTCTCTCTCTCTCTCTATCCCGGTCTCTCTCTCTCTCTCTCTATCCGGTCTCTCTCTCTCTCTCTCTCTATCCCGGTCTCTCTCTCTCTCTCTCTCTATCCCGGTCTCTCTCTCTCTCTCTCTATCCCGGTCTCTCTCTCTCTCTCTCTATCCGTCTCTCTCTCTCTCTCTCTCTATCCCGGTCTCTCTCTCTCTCTCTCTCTATCCCGGTCTCTCTCTCTCTCTTCCCGGTCTCTCTCTCTCTCTCTCTATCCCGGTCTCTCTCTCTCTCTCTCTATCCCGGTCTCTCTCTCTCTCTCTCTATCCCGGTCTCTCTCTCTCTCTCTATCCCGGTCTCTCTCTCTCTCTCTCTCTATCCCGGTCTCTCTCTCTCTCTCTATCCCGGTCTCTCTCTCTCTCTCTATCCCGGTCTCTCTCTCTCTCTCTATCCCGGTCTCTCTCTCTCTCTCTCTATCCCGGTCTCTCTCTCTCTCTCTCTATCCCGGTCTCTCTCTCTCTCTCTATCCCGGTCTCTCTCTCTCTCTCTATCCCGGTCTCTCTCTCTCTCTCTCTCTATCCCGGTCTCTCTCTCTCTCTCTCTCTCTATCCCGGTCTCTCTCTCTCTCTCTCTCTCTATCCCGGTCTCTCTCTCTCTCTCTATCCCGGTCTCTCTCTCTCTCTCTATCCCGGTCTCTCTCTCTCTCTCTATCCCGGTCTCTCTCTCTCTCTCTTTATCCCGGTCTCTCTCTCTCTCTCTCTTTATCCCGGTCTCTCTCTCTCTCTCTCTCTATCCCGGTCTCTCTCTCTCTCTCTATCCCGGTCTCTCTCTCTCTCTCTATCCCGGTCTCTCTCTCTCTCTCTCTATCCCGGTCTCTCTCTCTCTCTATCCGGTCTCTCTCTCTCTCTCTCTCTATCCCGGTCTCTCTCTCTCTCTCTCTATCCCGGTCTCTCTCTCTCTCTCTCTCTATCCGGTGTCTCTCTCTCTCTCTATCCCGGTCTCTCTCTCTCTCTATCCCGGTCTCTCTCTCTCTCTCTATCCCGGTCTCTCTCTCTCTCTCTATCCCGGTCTCTCTCTCTCTCTCTCTATCCCGGTCTCTCTCTCTCTCTCTCTATCCCGGTCTCTCTCTCTCTCTCTCTATCCGGTCTCTCTCTCTCTCTCTCTATCCGGTCTCTCTCTCTCTCTCTCTATCCCGGTCTCTCTCTCTTCTCTATCCGGTCTCTCTCTCTCTCTCTTCTCTCTCTATCCCGGTCTCTCTCTCTCTCTCTCTATCCCGGTCTCTCTCTCTCTCTCTATCTCGGTCTCTCTCTCTCTCTCTCTCTCTATCCGGTCTCTCTCTCTCTCTCTCTCTTATCCGGTCTCTCTCTCTCTCTCTCTCTATCCCGGTCTCTCTCTCTCTATCCGGTCTCTCTCTCTCTATCCCGGTCTCTCTCTCTCTCTCTATCCCGGTCTCTCTCTCTCTCTCTATCCCGGTCTCTCTCTCTCTCTCTATCCCGGTCTCTCTCTCTCTCTCTATCCCGGTCTCTCTCTCTCTCTCTATCCGGTCTCTCTCTCTCTCTCTCTATCCCGGTCTCTCTCTCTCTCTCTCTATCCGGTCTCTCTCTCTCTCTCTCTATCCCGGTCTCTCTCTCTCTCTCTATCCGGTCTCTCTCTCTCTCTCTATCCCGGTCTCTCTCTCTCTCTCTATCCGGTCTCTCTCTCTCTCTCTCTCTCTATCCGGTCTCTCTCTCTCTCTCTCTATCCGGTCTCTCTCTCTCTCTCTCTCTATCCCGGTCTCTCTCTCTCTCTCTCTATCCCGGTCTCTCTCTCTCTCTCTCTATCCCGGTCTCTCTCTCTCTCTCTATCCCGGTCTCTCTCTCTCTCTCTATCCCGGTCTCTCTCTCTCTCTCTATCCCGGTCTCTCTCTCTCTCTCTCTCTCTCTCTCTATCCCGGTCTCTCTCTCTCTCTCTCTCTATCCCGGTCTCTCTCTCTTTCTCTTCTCTCTCTCTCTCTATCCGGTCTCTCTCTCTCTCTCTCTATCCGGTCTTCTCTCTCTCTCTCTCTATCCCGGTCTCTCTCTCTCTCCTCTCTCTATCCCGGTCTCTCTCTCTCTCTCTCTCTATCCGGTCTCTCTCTCTCTCTCTCTATCCCGGTCTCTCTCTCTCTCTCTCTCTATCCGGTCTCTCTCTCTCTCTCTCTATCCCGTCTCTCTCTCTCTCTCTCTATCCCGGTCTCTCTCTCTCTCTCTCTATCCCAGTCTCTCTCTCTCTCTCTATCCCGGTCTCTCTCTCTCTCTATCCCGGTCTCTCTCTCTCTCTCTCTATCCCAGTCTCTCTCTCTCTCTCTCTCTATCCCGGTCTCTCTCTCTCTCTCTCATCCGGTCTCTCTCTCTCTCTCTCTCTCTATCCGGTCTCTCTCTCTCTATCCCGGTCTCTCTCTCTCTTCCCGGTCTCTCTCTCTCTCTCTCTATCCGGTCTCTCTCTCTCTCTCCGGTCTCTCTCTCTCTCTCTCTCTCTATCCCGGTCTCTCTCTCTCTATCCCGGTCTCTCTCTCTCTATCCCGGTCTCTCTCTCTCTATCCCGGTTCTCCTCTCTCTCTCTCTCTCTCTATCCGGTCTCTCTCTCTCTCTCTATCCCGGTCTCTCTCTCTCTCTCTCTCTATCCCGGTCTCTCTCTCTCTCTCTATCCGGTCTCTCTCTCTCTATCCGGTCTCTCTCTCTCTCTCTATCCGGTCTCTCTCTCTCTCTCTCTCTATCCCGGTCTCTCTCTCTCTCTCTATCCCGGTCTCTCTCTCTCTCTCTCTATCCGGTCTCTCTCTCTCTCTCTCTATCCCGGTCTCTTCTCTCTCTCTCTCTCTATCCCGGTCTCTCTCTCTCTCTTCTCTCTATTCCAGGCTTTCTCCCTCTCTCTCTCTCTATCCCGTCTCTCTCTCTCTCTCTATCCCGGTCTCTCTCTCTCTCTCTATCCGGTCTCTCTCTCTCTCTATCCAGCTCTCTCTCTCCCTCTCTCTCTATCCAGGCTCTCCCTCTCTCTCTATCCCGGTCTCTCTCTCTCTCTATCCGGTCTCTCTCTCTCTCTCTATCCCGGTCTCTCTCTCTCTCTCTATCCGGTCTCTCTCTCTCTCTCTCTATCCCGGTCTCTCTCTCTCTCTCTCTCTATCCGGTCTCTCTCTCTCTCTCTCTCTATCCCGGTCTCTCTCTCTCTCTCTCTCTATCCCGGTCTCTCTCTCTCTCTCTTCTATCCCGTCTCTCTCTCTCTCTCTCTATCCCGGTCTCTCTCTCTCTATCCCGGTCTCTCTCTCTCTCTCTATCCCGGTCTCTCTCTCTCTATCCCGGTCTCTCTCTCTCTATCCTCTCTCTCTCTCTCTCTCTATCGGTCTCTCTTCTCTATCCCGGTCTCTCTCTCTCTATCCCGGTCTCTCTCTCTCTATCCGGTTCTCTCTCTCTCTCTCTTCCCGGTCTCTCTCTCTCTTATCCGGTCTCTCTCTCTCTATCCCGGTCTCTCTCTCTCTATCCGGTCTCTCTCTCTCTATCCGGTCTCTCTCTCTCTATCCCGGTCTCTCTCTCTCTCTCTCTCTCTCTCTCCGGTCTCTCTCTCTCTCTCTCTATCCCGGGTCTCTCTCTCTCTATCCCGGTCTCTCTCTCTCTCTCTCTCTATCCCGGTCTCTCTCTCTCTCTCTCTCTATCCCGGTCTCTCTCTCTCTCTATCCCGGTCTCTCTCTCTCTCTCTCTCTATCCCGGTCTCTCTCTCTCTCTATCTCGGTCTCTCTCTCTCTCTCTATCCCGGTCTCTCTCTCTCTCTCTATCCCGGTCTCTCTCTCTCTCTCTCTCTATCCCGGTCTCTCTCTCTCTCTCTATCCCGGTCTCTCTCTCTCTCTCTATCCCGGTCTCTCTCTCTCTATCCCGGTCTCTCTCTCTCTATCCCGGTCTCTCTCTCTCTCTCTCTATCCCGGTCTCTCTCTCTCTCTCTATCCGGTCTCTCTCTCTCTATCCCGGTTCTCTCTCTCTCTATCCCGGTCTCTCTCTCTCTATCCGGTCTCTCTCTCTCTATCCCGGTCTCTCTCTCTCTATCCGGTCTCTCTCTCTCTATCCGGTCTTCTCTCTCTCTATCCCGGTCTCTCTCTCTCTATCCCGGTCTCTCTCTCTCTATCCCGGTCTCTCTCTCTCTATCCCGGTCTCTCTCTCTCTATCCGGTCTCTCTCTCTCTATCCCGGTTCTCTCTCTCTCTCTATCCCGGTCTCTCTCTCTCTATCCGGTCTCTCTCTCTCTCTCTCTATCCCGGTCTCTCTCTCTCTCTCTCTCTCTTATCCCGGTCTCTCTCTCTCTATCCCGGTCTCTCTCTCTCTATCCCGGTCTCTCTCTCTCTCTCTCTATCCCGGTCTCTCTCTCTCTATTCCGGTCTCTCTCTCTCTCTCTCTGTATCCCGGTCTCTCTCTCTCTCTCTCTCTATCCCGGTCTCTCTCTCTCTCTCTCTCTATCCGGTCTCTCTCTCTCTCTCTCTCTATCCCGGTCTCTCTCTCTCTCTCTATCCCGGTCTCTCTCTCTCTCTCTATCCCAGTCTCTCTCTCTCTATCCCGGTCTCTCTCTCTCTCTCTCTCTCTATCCCGGTCTCTCTCTCTCTCTCTCTCTATCCCGGTCTCTCTCTCTCTCTCTCTCTATCCCGGTCTCTCTCTCTCTCTCTCTATCCGGTCTCTCTCTCTCTCTTCTCTCTATCCGGTCTCTCTCTCTCTCTCTCTATCCCGGTCTCTCTCTCTCTCTCTCTATCCCGGTCTCTCTCTCTCTCTCACTCTCTCTATCCCGGTCTCTCTCTCTCTCTCTATCCCGGTCTCTCTCTCTCTCTCTCTCTATCCGGTCTCTCTCTCTCTCTCTCTCTATCCCGGTCTCTCTCTCTCTCTCTCTATCCGGTCTCTCTCTCTCTCTCTCTATCCCGGTCTCTCTCTCTCTCTCTCTACCCCGGTCTCTCTCTCTCTCTCTCTATCCCGGTCTCTCTCTTTCTCTCTATCCCAGTCTCTCTCTTTCTCTCTCTCCCTGTCTCTCTCTCTTTCTCTCTATCCCGGTCTCTCTCTCTCTCTCTCTCTATCCCGGTCTCTCTCTCTCTCTCTCTCTATCCCGGTTCTCTCTCTCTCTCTCTATCCGGTCTCTCTCTCTCTCTCTCTATCCCGGTCTCTCTCTCTCTCTCTCTCTATCCCGGTCTCTCTCTCTCTCTCTCTCTATCCCGGTTTCTCTCTCTCTATCCCGGTCTCTCTCTCTCTCTCTCTCTATCCCGGTCTCTCTCTCTCTCTCTCTATCCGGTCTCTCTCTCTCTCTCTATCCCGGTCTCTCTCTCTCTCTCTATCCCGGTCTCTCTCTCTCTCTCTATCCCGGTCTCTCTCTCTCTCTCTCTCTATCCCGGTCTCTCTCTCTCTCTCTATCCCGGTCTCTCTCTCTCTCTATCCCGGTCTCTCTCTCTCTCTCTATCCCGGTCTCTCTCTCTCTCTCTCTATCCCGGTCTCTCTCTCTCTCTCTCTATCCCGGTCTCTCTCTCTCTCTCTATCCCGGTTCTCTCTCTCTCTCTCTATCCCGGTCTCTCTCTCTCTCTCTCTCTCTATCCCGGTCTCTCTCTCTCTCTCTCTCTCTATCCGGTCTCTCTCTCTCTCTCTATCCCGGTCTCTCTCTCTCTCTCTATCCCGGTCTCTCTCTCTCTCTCTATCCCGGTCTCTCTCTCTCTCTCTATCCCGGTCTCTCTCTCTCTCTCTCTCTATCCCGGTCTCTCTCTCTCTCTCTCTCTATCCCGGTCTCTCTCTCTCTCTCTATCCCGGTCTCTCTCTCTCTCTCTATCCCGGTCTCTCTCTCTCTCTCTCTATCCCGGTCTCTCTCTCTCTCTCTATCCCGGTCTCTCTCTCTCTCTCTATCCCGGTCTCTCTCTCTCTCTCTCTCTATCCCGGTCTCTCTCTCTCTCTCTATCTCGGTCTCTCTCTCTCTCTCTATCCCGGTGTCTCTCTCTCTCTCTCTATCCCGGTCTCTCTCTCTCTCTCTCTATCCCGGTCTCTCTCTCTCTCTCTCTATCCCGGTCTCTCTCTCTCTCTCTCTCTATCCCGGTCTCTCTCTCTCTCTCTCTATCCCGGTCTCTCTCTCTCTCTCTATCCCGGTCTCTCTCTCTCTCTCTCTCTCTCTCTATCCCGTTCTCTCTCTCTCTCTCTCTCTCTATCCCGGTCTCTCTCTCTCTCTCTCCCGGTCTCTCTCTCTCTCTCTCTCTCTCTATCCGGTCTTCTCTCTCTCTCTCTCTCTCTCTATCCCGGTCTCTCTCTCTCTCTCTCTCTATCCCGGTCTCTCTCTCTCTCTCTATCCCGGTCTCTCTCTCTCTCTCTCTATCCGGTCTCTCTCTCTCTATCTATCCCGGTCTCTCTCTCTCTCTATCCCGGTCTCTCTCTCTCTCTCTCTCTATCCGGTCTCTCTCTCTATCTATCCCGGTCTCTCTCTCTATCTATCCCGGTCTCTCTCTCTCTCTCTCTCTATCCCGGTCTCTCTCTCTCTATCCCGGTCTCTCTCTCTCTCTCTCTCTATCCGGTCTCTCTCTCTATCTATCCCGGTCTCTCTCTCTCTCTCTCTCTATCCCGGTCTCTCTCTCTCTCTCTCTATCCCGGTCTCTCTCTCTCTCTCTCTATCCCGGTCTCTCTCTCTCTCTCTCTCTCTCTATCCGGTCTCTCTCTCTCTCTATCCGGTCTCTCTCTCTCTCTCTCTATCCCGGTCTCTCTCTCTCTCTCTCTCTATCCGGTCTCTCTCTCTCTCTCTATCCGGTCTCTCTCTCTCTCTCTATCCCGGTCTCTCTCTCTCTCTCTATCCGGTCTTCTCTCTCTCTCTCTATCCCGGTCTCTCTCTCTCTATCCCGGTCTCTCTCTCTCTCTCTCTATCCCGGTCTCTCTCTCTCTCTCTCTCTATCCCGGTCTCTCTCTCTCTCTCTCATCCCGGTCTCTCTCTCTCTATCCCGGTCTCTCTCTCTCTCTCTCTATCCCGGGTCTCTCTCTCTCTCTCTATCCCGGTCTCTCTCTTTCTCTCTCTCTCTCTCTATCCCGGTCTCTCTCTCTCTCTCTCTCTCTCTCTATCCGGTCTCTCTCTCTCTCTCTCTATCCCGGTCTCTCTCTCTACCCCGGTCTCTCTCTCTCTCTCTCTATCCCGGTCTCTCTCTCTCTCTCTCTATCCCGGTCTCTCTCTCTCTCTCTCTATCCCGGTCTCTTTCTCTCTCTCTCTCTCTCTCTCCCGGTCTCTCTCTCTCTCTCTCTATCCCGGTCTCTCTCTCTCTCTCTCTATCCCGGTCTCTCTCTCTCTCTCTCTATCCCGGTCTCTCTCTCTCTCTCTCTCTCTCTATCCCGGTCTCTCTCTCTCTCTCTCTCTCTCTCTATCCCGGTCTCTCTCTCTCTCTCTCTATCCCGGTCTCTCTCTCTCTCTCTCTCTATCCCGGTCTCTCTCTCTCTCTCTCTCTATCCCGGTCTCTCTCTCTCTCTCTCTCTCTATCCCGGTCTCTCTCTCTCTCTCTCTCTCTCTCTATCCCGGTCTCTCTCTCTCTCTCTCTATCCCGGTCTCTCTCTCTCTTCTCTCTCTTATCCCGGTCTCTCTCTCTCTCTCTCTCTCTATCCCGGTCTCTCTCTCTCTCTCTCTCTCTCTATCCCGGTCTCTCTCTCTCTCTCTCTCTATCCCGGTCTCTCTCTCTCTCTCTATCCCGGTCTCTCTCTCTCTCTCTCTATCCCGGTCTCTCTCTCTCTCTATCCCGGTCTCTCTCTCTCTCTCTCTCTCTCTCTCTATCCCGGTCTCTCTCTCTCTCTCTCTATCCGGTCTCTCTCTCTCTCTCTCTATCCCGGTCTCTCTCTCTCTCTCTATCCCGGTCTCTCTCTCTCTCTCTCTATCCCGGTCTCTCTCTCTCTCTCTCTATCCCGGTCTCTCTCTCTCTCTCTCTATCCCGGTTCTCTCTCTCTCTCTCTCTCTATCCGGTCTCTCTCTCTCTCTCTCTCTCTCTATCCCGGTCTCTCTCTCTCTCTCTCTATCCCGGTCTCTCTCTCTCTCTCTCTATCCCGGTCTCTCTCTCTCTCTCTCTCTATCCCGGTCTCTCTCTCTCTCTCTCTCTCTCTATCCCGGTCTCTCTCTCTCTCTCTCTCTATCCCGGTCTCTCTCTCTCTCTCTCTCTCTATCCCGGTCTCTCTCTCTCTCTCTCTCTATCCCGGTCTCTCTCTCTCTATCCCGGTCTCTCTCTCTCTATCCCGGTCTCTCTCTCTCTATCCCGGTCTCTCTCTCTCTATCCCGGTCTCTCTCTCTCTCTCTCTATCCCGGTCTCTCTCTCTCTCTCTCTCTATCCCGGTCTCTCTCTCTCTCTCTCTCTATCCCGGTCTCTCTCTCTCTCTCTCTATCCCGGTCTCTCTCTCTCTCTCTCTCTCTATCCCGGTCTCTCTCTCTCTCTCTCTATCCCGGTCTCTCTCTCTCTCTCTCTATCCCGGTCTCTCTCTCTCTCTATCCCGGTCTCTCTCTCTCTCTCTCTATCCCGGTCTCTCTCTCTCTCTCTCTATCCCGGTCTCTCTCTCTCTCTCTCTATCCCGGTCTCTCTCTCTCTCTCTCTCTATCCCGGTCTCTCTCTCTCTCTCTCTATCCCGGTCTCTCTCTCTCTCTCTCTATCCCGGTCTCTCTCTCTCTCTCTCTATCCCGGTCTCTCTCTCTCTCTCTCTCTCTCCCGGTCTCTCTCTCTCTCTCTCTCTCTATCCCGGTCTCTCTCTCTCTCTATCCCGGTCTCTCTCTCTCTCTCTCTATCCCGGTCTCTCTCTCTCTCTCTCTCTATCCCGGTCTCTCTCTCTCTCTCTCTCTATCCCGGTCTCTCTCTCTCTCTCTCTCTATCCCGGTCTCTCTCTCTCTCTCTCTCTATCCCGGTCTCTCTCTCTCTATCCCGGTCTCTCTCTCTCTATCCCGGTCTCTCTCTCTCTATCCCGGTCTCTCTCTCTCTCTCTCTCTATCCCGGTCTCTCTCTCTCTCTCTCTCTATCCCGGTCTCTCTCTCTCTCTCTCTCTATCCCGGTCTCTCTCTCTCTCTCTCTCTATCCCGGTCTCTCTCTCTCTCTCTCTATCCCGGTCTCTCTCTCTCTCTCTATCCCGGTCTCTCTCTCTCTCTCTCTCTATCCCGGTCTCTCTCTCTCTCTCTATCCCGGTCTCTCTCTCTCTCTCTATCCCGGTCTCTCTCTCTCTCTCTCTCTCTCTATCCCGGTCTCTCTCTCTCTCTCTCTCTCTATCCCGGTCTCTCTCTCTCTCTCTATCCCGGTCTCTCTCTCTCTCTATCCCGGTCTCTCTCTCTCTCTCTATCCTGGTCTCTCTCTCTCTCTCTCTCTATCCCGGTCTCTCTCTCTCTCTCTCTCTATCCCGGTCTCTCTCTCTCTCTCTATCCCGGTCTCTCTCTCTCTCTCTATCCCGGTCTCTCTCTCTCTCTCTCTCTCTATCCCCCCGTCTCTCTCTCTCTCTCTCTATCCCGGTCTCTCTCTCTCTCTCTCTATCCCGGTCTCTCTCTCTCTCTCTCTCTATCCCGGTCTCTCTCTCTCTCTCTCTATCCCGCTCTCTCTCTCTCTCTCTATCCCGCTCTCTCTCTCTCTCTCTCTATCCTCTCTCTCTCTCTCTCTCTCTCTCTCTCTCTATCCCGGTCTCTCTCTCTCTCTCTATCCCGGTCTCTCTCTCTCTCTCTATCCCGGTCTCTCTCTCTCTCTATCCCGGTCTCTCTCTCTCTCTCTATCCCGGTCTCTCTCTCTCTCTCTCTATCCCGGTCTCTCTCTCTCTCTCTCTATCCGGTCTCTCTCTCTCTCTCTCTATCCCGGTCTCTCTCTCTCTCTCTATCCCGGTCTCTCTCTCTCTCTCTATCCGGTCTCTCTCTCTCTCTCTATCCCGGTCTCTCTCTCTCTCTCTATCCCGGTCTCTCTCTCTCTCTATCCCGGTCTCTCTCTCTCTCTCTCCTATCCCGGTCTCTCTCTCTCTCTCTCTATCCCGGTCTCTCTCTCTCTCTCTCTATCCCGGTCTCTCTCTCTCTCTATCCGGTCTCTCTCTCTCTCTCTCTATCCCGGTCTCTCTCTCTCTCTCTCTCTCTATCCCGGTCTCTCTCTCTCTCTCTCTCTCTCTCTATCCCGGTCTCTCTCTCTCTCTCTCTCTCTCTATCCCGGTCTCTCTCTCTCTCTCTCTATCCCGGTCTCTCTCTCTATCCCGGTCTCTCTCTCTCTCTCTCTATCCCGGTCTCTCTCTCTCTCTCTCTCTATCCCGGTCTCTCTCTCTCTCTCTCTATCCGGTCTCTCTCTCTCTCTCTCTCTCTATCCCGGTCTCTCTCTCTCTCTCTCTATCCCGGTCTCTCTCTCTCTCTCTCTATCCCGGTCTCTCTCTCTCTCTCTCTATCCCGGTCTCTCTCTCTCTCTCTCTATCCCGGTCTCTCTCTCTCTCTCTCTCTATCCCGTCTCTCTCTCTCTCTCTCTCTCTCTCTATCCCGGTCTCTCTCTCTCTCTCTCTATCCCGGTCTCTCTCTCTCTCTCTCTCTCTCTCTCCTCTCTCTCTCTCTCTCTCTCTCTCTCTATCCCGTCTCTCTCTCTCTCTCTCTCTCTATCCCGGTCTCTCTCTCTCTCTCTCTATCCCGGTCTCTCTCTCTCTCTCTCTCTATCCCGGTCTCTCTCTCTCTCTCTCTCTATCCCGGTCTCTCTCTCTCTCTCTCTCTCTCTATCCCGGTCTCCTCTCTCTCTCTCTCTATCCCGGTCTCTCTCTCTCTCTCTCTATCCCGGTCTCTCTCTCTCTCTCTATCCCGGTCTCTCTCTCTCTCTATCCCGTCTCTCTCTCTCTCTCTCTATCCCGGTCTCTCTCTCTCTCTCTCTATCCCGGTCTCTCTCTCTCTCTCTCTATCCCGGTCTCTCTCTCTCTCTCTATCCCGGTCTCTCTCTCTCTCTCTCTCTATCCCGGTCTCTCTCTCTCTCTCTCTATCCCGGTCTCTCTCTCTCTCTCTATCCCGGTCTCTCTCTCTCTCTCTCTCTATCCCGGTCTCTCTCTCTCTCTCTCTCTCTCTCTATCCCGGTCTCTCTCTCTCTCTCTCTATCCCGGTCTCTCTCTCTCTCTCTCTCTATCCCGGTCTCTCTCTCTCTCTCTCTCTCTATCCCGGTCTCTCTCTCTCTCTCTCTCTATCCCGGTCTCTCTCTCTCTCTCTCTCTCTTTATCCCGGTCTCTCTCTCTCTCTCTCTCTCTCTATCCCGGTCTCTCTCTCTCTCTCTCTCTATCCCGGTCTCTCTCTCTCTATCCCGGTCTCTCTCTCTCTATCCCGGTCTCTCTCTCTCTATCCCGGTCTCTCTCTCTCTATCCCGGTCTCTCTCTCTCTATCCCGGTCTCTCTCTCTCTCTCTCTCTCTATCGCGGTCTCTCTCTCTCTCTCTCTATCCCGGTCTCTCTCTCTCTCTCTCTCTATCCCGGTCTCTCTCTCTCTCTCTCTATCCCGGTCTCTCTCTCTCTCTCTCTCTCTCTATCCCGGTCTCTCTCTCTCTCTCTCTATCCCGGTCTCTCTCTCTCTCTCTCTATCCCGGTCTCTCTCTCTCTCTCTCTCTATCCCGGTCTCTCTCTCTCTCTCTATCCCGGTCTCTCTCTCTCTCTCTCTATCCCGGTCTCTCTCTCTCTCTCTCTATCCCGGTCTCTCTCTCTCTCTCTCTATCCCGGTCTCTCTCTCTCTCTCTCTATCCCGGTCTCTCTCTCTCTCTCTCTATCCCGGTCTCTCTCTCTCTCTCTCTCTCTCTATCCCGGTCTCTCTCTCTCTCTCTCTCTCTCTCTCTCTATCCCGGTCTCTCTCTCTCTCTCTCTATCCCGGTCTCTCTCTCTCTCTCTCTCTCTCTCTCTCTCTCTCTCTCTCTCTCTCTCTCTCTCTCTATCCCGGTCTCTCTCTCTCTCTCTCTCTATCCCGGTCTCTCTCTCTCTCTCTCTCTATCCCGGTCTCTCTCTCTCTCTCTATCCCGGTCTCTCTCTCTCTCTCTCTATCCCGGTCTCTCTCTCTCTCTCCCTCCTCTCTCTCTCTCTCTATCCCGGTCTCTCTCTCTCTCTCTCTCTCCATCCCGTCCTCTCTCTCTCTCTCTCTCTCTCTATCCCGGTCTCTCTCTCTCTCTCTCTCTCTATCCCTCTCTCTCTCTCTCTCTCTCTATCCCCGTCTCTCTCTCTCTCTATCCCGGTCTCTCTCTCTCTCTCTCTCTATCCCGGTCTCTCTCTCTCTCTCTCTCTCTCTCTCTCTATCCCGCTCTCTCGCTCTCTCTCTCTCTATCCCGTCTCTCTCTCTCTCTCTCTCTCTATCCCGGTCTCTCTCTCTCTCTCTCTATCCCGTCTCTCTCTCTCTCTCTCTCTCTATCCCGGTCTCTCTCTCTCTCTCTCTCTCTATCCCGGTCTCTCTCTCTCTCTCTCTCTCTATCCCGGTCTCTCTCTCTCTCTCTCTATCCCGGTCTCTCTCTCTCTCTCTATCCCGGTCTCTCTCTCTCTCTCTCTCTCTCTCTCTCTATCCTCGGTCTCTCTCTCTCTCTCTCTATCCCGGTCTCTCTCTCTCTCTCTATCCCGGTCTCTCTCTCTCTCTCTCTATCCCGGTCTCTCTCTCTCTCTATCCCGGTCTCTCTCTCTCTCTCTATCCCGGTTCCCGGTCTCTCTCTCTCTCTATCCGGTCTCTCTCTCTCTCTCTCTATCCCGGTCTCTCTCTCTCTCTCTCTATCCCGGTCTCTCTCTCTCTCTCTCTATCCCGGTCTCTCTCTCTCTCTCTCTATCCCGGTCTCTCTCTCTCTCTCTCTATCCCGGTCTCTCTCTCTCTCTCTCTATCCCGTCTCTCTCTCTCTCTCTCTCTCTATCCCGTCTCTCTCTCTCTCTCTCTCTCTATCCCGGTCTCTCTCTCTCTCTCTCTATCCCGGTCTCTCTCTCTCTCTCTCTCTCTATCCCGGTCTCTCTCTCTCTCTCTCTCTATCCCGGTCTCTCTCTCTCTCTCTCTCTATCCCGGTCTCTCTCTCTCTCTCTCTCTATCCCGGTCTCTCTCTCTCTCTCTCTCTATCCCGGTCTCTCTCTCTCTCTCTCTCTATCCCGGTCTCTCTCTCTCTCTCTCTATCCCGGTCTCTCTCTCTCTCTCTCTATCCCGGTCTCTCTCTCTCTCTCTCTATCCCGGTCTCTCTCTCTCTATCCCGGTCTCTCTCTCTCTCTCTCTCTCTCTCTATCCCGGTCTCTCTCTCTCTCTCTCTCTCTCTATCCCGGTCTCTCTCTCTCTCTCTCTCTCTCTCTCTATCCCGGTCTCTCTCTCTCTCTCTCTCTCTATCCCGGTCTCTCTCTCTCTCTCTCTCTCTATCCCGGTCTCTCTCTCTCTCTCTCTCTCTCTCTATCCCGGTCTCTCTCTCTCTCTCTCTCTATACCGGTCTCTCTCTCTCTCTCTATCCCGGTCTCTCTCTCTCTCTCTCTCTCTATCCCGGTCTCTCTCTCTCTCTCTCTATCCCGGTCTCTCTCTCTCTCTCTCTATCCCGGTCTCTCTCTCTCTCTCTCTCTATCCCGTCTCTCTCTCTCTCTCTCTCTCTATCCCGGTCTCTCTCTCTCTCTCTATCCCGGTCTCTCTCTCTCTCTCTCTATCCCGGTCTCTCTCTCTCTCTCTCTATCCCGGTCTCTCTCTCTCTCTCTCTCTCTCTATCCCGGTCTCTCTCTCTCTCTCTCTATCCCGGTCTCTCTCTCTCTCTCTCTATCCCGGTCTCTCTCTCTCTCTCTCTATCCCGGTCTCTCTCTCTCTCTCTATCCCGGTCTCTCTCTCTCTCTCTCTATCCCGTCTCTCTCTCTCTCTCTCTCTATCCCGGTCTCTCTCTCTCTCTCTATCCCGGTCTCTCTCTCTCTATCCCGGTCTCTCTCTCTCTCTCTATCCCGGTCTCTCTCTCTCTCTCTATCCCGGTCTCTCTCTCTCTATCCCGGTCTCTCTCTCTCTCTCTCTATCCCGGTCTCTCTCTCTCTCTCTCTATCCCGGTCTCTCTCTCTCTCTCTATCCCGGTCTCTCTCTCTCTCTCTATCCCGGTCTCTCTCTCTCTCTCTCTATCCCGGTCTCTCTCTCTCTCTCTATCCCGGTCTCTCTCTCTCTCTCTATCCCGGTCTCTCTCTCTCTCTCTCTCTATCCCGGTCTCTCTCTCTCTATCCCGGTCTCTCTCTCTCTCTCTCTATCCCGGTCTCTCTCTCTCTCTCTCTATCCCGTCTCTCTCTCTCTCTCTCGGTCTCTCTCTCTCTCTCTCTATCCCGGTCTCTCTCTCTCTATCCCGGTCTCTCTCTCTCTCTCTATCCCGGTCTCTCTCTCTCTCTCTATCCCGGTCTCTCTCTCTCTCTCTCTCTATCCCGGTCTCTCTCTCTCTATCCCGGTCTCTCTCTCTCTCTCTCTATCCCGGTCTCTCTCTCTCTCTCTATCCCGGTCTCTCTCTCTCTCTCTATCCCGGTCTCTCTCTCTCTCTCTATCCCGGTCTCTCTCTCTCTCTCTCTATCCCGGTCTCTCTCTCTCTCTCTATCCCGTCTCTCTCTCTCTCTCTCTCTATCCCGGTCTCTCTCTCTCTCTCTCTCTCTATCCCGGTCTCTCTCTCTCTCTCTCTATCCCGGTCTCTCTCTCTCTCTATCCCGGTCTCTCTCTCTCTCTCTCTATCCCGGTCTCTCTCTCTCTCTCTCTCTATCCGGTCTCTCTCTCTCTCTCTCTATCCCGGTCTCTCTCTCTCTCTCTCTATCCCGGTCTCTCTCTCTCTCTCTCTCTATCCCGGTCTCTCTCTCTCTCTCTCTCTATCCCGGTCTCTCTCTCTCTCTCTCTATCCCGGTCTCTCTCTCTCTCTCTATCCCGGTCTCTCTCTCTCTATCCCGGTCTCTCTCTCTCTCTCTCTCTCTATCCCGGTCTCTCTCTCTCTCTCTCTCTCTATCCCGGTCTCTCTCTCTCTCTCTCTCTCTATCCCGGTCTCTCTCTCTCTCTCTCTCTATCCCGGTCTCTCTCTCTCTCTCTCTCTATCCCGGTCTCTCTCTCTCTCTCTATCCCGGTCTCTCTCTCTCTCTCTCTATCCCGGTCTCTCTCTCTCTCTCTCTATCCCGGTCTCTCTCTCTCTCTCTATCCCGGTCTCTCTCTCTCTCTCTCTATCCCGGTCTCTCTCTCTCTCTCTCTATCCCGGTCTCTCTCTCTCTCTCTATCCCGGTCTCTCTCTCTCTCTCTCTCTATCCCGGTCTCTCTCTCTCTCTCTCTCTATCCCGGTCTCTCTCTCTCTCTCTCTCTATCCCGGTCTCTCTCTCTCTCTCTCTATCCCGGTCTCTCTCTCTCTCTCTCTCTATCCCGGTCTCTCTCTCTCTATCCCGGTCTCTCTCTCTCTCTCTCTATCCCGGTCTCTCTCTCTCTCTCTCTATCCCGGTCTCTCTCTCTCTCTCTCTCTCTCTATCCCGGTCTCTCTCTCTCTCTCTCTATCCCGGTCTCTCTCTCTCTCTCTCTATCCCGGTCTCTCTCTCTCTCTCTCTATCCCGGTCTCTCTCTCTCTCTCTATCCCGGTCTCTCTCTCTCTCTCTCTATCCGGTCTCTCTCTCTCTCTCTCTATCCCGGTCTCTCTCTCTCTCTCTATCCCGGTCTCTCTCTCTCTATCCCGGTCTCTCTCTCTCTCTCTATCCCGGTCTCTCTCTCTCTCTCTATCCCGGTCTCTCTCTCTCTCTATCCGGTCTCTCTCTCTCTCTCTCTATCCCGGTCTCTCTCTCTCTCTCTCTATCCCGGTCTCTCTCTCTCTCTCTATCCCAGTCTCTCTCTCTCTCTCTATCCCGGTCTCTCTCTCTCTCTCTCTATCCCGGTCTCTCTCTCTCTCTCTATCCCGGTCTCTCTCTCTCTCTCTCTATCCCGGTCTCTCTCTCTCTCTCTCTCTATCCCGGTCTCTCTCTCTCTATCCCGGTCTCTCTCTCTCTCTCTCTATCCCGGTCTCTCTCTCTCTCTCTCTATCCCGGTCTCTCTCTCTCTATCCCGGTCTCTCTCTCTCTCTCTCTATCCCGGTCTCTCTCTCTCTATCCCGGTCTCTCTCTCTCTCTCTATCCCGGTCTCTCTCTCTCTCTCTATCCCGGTCTCTCTCTCTCTCTCTCTCTATCCCGGTCTCTCTCTCTCTATCCCGGTCTCTCTCTCTCTCTCTCTCTATCCCGGTCTCTCTCTCTCTCTCTATCCCGGTCTCTCTCTCTCTCTCTATCCCGGTCTCTCTCTCTCTCTATCCCGGTCTCTCTCTCTCTCTCTCTATCCCGGTCTCTCTCTCTCTCTCTATCCCGGTCTCTCTCTCTCTCTCTCTCTATCCCGGTCTCTCTCTCTCTCTCTCTATCCCGGTCTCTCTCTCTCTCTCTCTATCCCGGTCTCTCTCTCTCTCTATCCCGGTCTCTCTCTCTCTCTCTCTATCCCGGTCTCTCTCTCTCTCTCTCTCTATCCCGGTCTCTCTCTCTCTCTCTCTATCCCGGTCTCTCTCTCTCTCTCTCTATCCCGGTCTCTCTCTCTCTCTCTCTCTATCCCGGTCTCTCTCTCTCTCTCTCTCTATCCCGGTCTCTCTCTCTCTCTCTCTATCCCGGTCTCTCTCTCTCTCTCTCTATCCCGGTCTCTCTCTCTCTCTCTCTATCCCGGTCTCTCTCTCTCTATCCCGGTCTCTCTCTCCCTCTCTCTCTCTATCCCGGTCTCTCTCTCTCTCTCTCTCTATCCCGGTCTCTCTCTCTCTCTCTCTCTCTCTCTATCCCGGTCTCTCTCTCTCTCTCTCTATCCCGGTCTCTCTCTCTCTCTCTCTCTATCCCGGTCTCTCTCTCTCTCTCTATCCCGGTCTCTCTCTCTCTCTCTCTATCCCGGTCTCTCTCTCTCTCTCTCTATCCCGGTCTCTCTCTCTCTCTCTCTATCCCGGTCTCTCTCTCTCTCTCTCTATCCCGGTCTCTCTCTCTCTCTCTCTATCCCGGTCTCTCTCTCTCTCTCTATCCCGGTCTCTCTCTCTCTCTCTCTCTATCCCGGTCTCTCTCTCTCTCTCTCTCTATCCCGGTCTCTCTCTCTCTCTCTCTCTCTATCCCGTCTCTCTCTCTCTCTCTCTATCCCGGTCTCTCTCTCTCTCTCTCTCTATCCCGGTCTCTCTCTCTCTCTCTATCCCGGTCTCTCTCTCTCTCTCTCTATCCCGGTCTCTCTCTCTCTCTCTCTCTCCCGGCTCTCTCTCTCTCTCTCTCTCTCTATCCCGGTCTCTCTCTCTCTCTCTCTCTATCCCGGTCTCTCTCTCTCTCTCTCTCTATCCCGGTCTCTCTCTCTCTCTCTATCCCGGTCTCTCTCTCTCTCTCTCTATCCCGGTCTCTCTCTCTCTCTCTATCCCGGTCTCTCTCTCTCTCTCTCTCTATCCCGGTCTCTCTCTCTCTCTCTCTATCCCGGTCTCTCTCTCTCTCTCTATCCCGGTCTCTCTCTCTCTCTCTCTATCCCGGTCTCTCTCTCTCTCTCTCTATCCCGGTCTCTCTCTCTCTCTCTCTATCCCGGTCTCTCTCTCTCTCTCTCTATCCCGGTCTCTCTCTCTCTCTCTATCCCGGTCTCTCTCTCTCTCTCTCTATCCCGGTCTCTCTCTCTCTCTCTCTATCCCGGTCTCTCTCTCTCTCTCTCTATCCCGGTCTCTCTCTCTCTCTCTCTATCCCGGTCTCTCTCTCTCTCTCTCTATCCCGGTCTCTCTCTCTCTCTCTCTATCCCGGTCTCTCTCTCTCTCTCTCTATCCCGGTCTCTCTCTCTCTCTCTCTCTATCCCGGTCTCTCTCTCTCTCTCTCTATCCCGGTCTCTCTCTCTCTCTCTCTATCCCGGTCTCTCTCTCTCTCTCTCTATCCCGGTCTCTCTCTCTCTCTCTCTATCGCGGTCTCTCTCTCTCTCTCTCTATCCCGGTCTCTCTCTCTCTCTCTCTATCCCGGTCTCTCTCTCTCTCTCTCTATCCCGGTCTCTCTCTCTCTCTCTCTATCCCGGTCTCTCTCTCTCTCTCTCTATCCCGGTCTCTCTCTCTCTCTCTCTATCCCGGTCTCTCTCTCTCTCTCTATCCCGGTCTCTCTCTCTCTCTCTCTATCCCGGTCTCTCTCTCTCTCTCTCTATCCCGGTCTCTCTCTCTCTCTCTCTATCCCGGTCTCTCTCTCTCTCTCTCTATCCCGGTCTCTCTCTCTCTCTCTCTATCCCGGTCTCTCTCTCTCTCTCTCTCTATCCCGGTCTCTCTCTCTCTCTCTCTATCCCGTCTCTCTCTCTCTCTCTCTCTATCGCGGTCTCTCTCTCTCTCTCTCTCTATCCCGGTCTCTCTCTCTCTCTCTCTATCCCGGTCTCTCTCTCTCTCTCTCTATCCCGGTCTCTCTCTCTCTCTCTCTCTATCCCGGTCTCTCTCTCTCTCTCTCTCTCTCTCTATCCCGGTCTCTCTCTCTCTCTCTCTCTATCCCGGTCTCTCTCTCTCTCTATCCCGGTCTCTCTCTCTCTCTCTCTATCCCGGTCTCTCTCTCTCTCTCTCTATCCCGGTCTCTCTCTCTCTCTCTCTATCCCGGTCTCTCTCTCTCTCTCTCTATCCCGGTCTCTCTCTCTCTCTATCCCGGTCTCTCTCTCTCTCTATCCCGGTCTCTCTCTCTCTCTATCCCGGTCTCTCTCTCTCTCTCTCCCGGTCTCTCTCTCTCTCTATCCCGGTCTCTCTCTCTCTCTATCCCGGTCTCTCTCTCTCTCTATCCCGGTCTCTCTCTCTCTCTATCCCGGTCTCTCTCTCTCTCTCTCTATCCCGGTCTCTCTCTCTCTCTCTCTCTATCCCGGTCTCTCTCTCTCTCTATCCCGGTCTCTCTCTCTCTCTATCCCGGTCTCTCTCTCTCTCTATCCCGGTCTCTCTCTCTCTCTCTATCCCGGTCTCTCTCTCTCTATCCCGGTCTCTCTCTCTCTCTCTATCCCGGTCTCTCTCTCTCTCTCTCTATCCCGGTCTCTCTCTCTCTATCCCGGTCTCTCTCTCTCTATCCCGGTCTCTCTCTCTCTCTATCCCGGTCTCTCTCTCTCTCTATCCCGGTCTCTCTCTCTCTATCCCGGTCTCTCTCTCTCTCTATCCCGGTCTCTCTCTCTCTCTCTCTATCCCGGTCTCTCTCTCTCTCTCTCTATCCCGTCTCTCTCTCTCTCTCTCTCTCTATCCCGTCTCTCTCTCTCTCTCTATCCCGGTCTCTCTCTCTCTCTATCCCGGTCTCTCTCTCTCTCTCTATCCCGGTCTCTCTCTCTCTCTCTATCCCGGTCTCCTCTCTCTCTCTCTCTATCCCGGTCTCTCTCTCTCTCTATCCCGGTCTCTCTCTCTCTCTATCCCTGTCTCTCTCTCTCTCTCTATCCCTCTCTCTCTCTCTCTATCCCGGTCTCTCTCTCTCTCTATCCCGGTCTCTCTCTCTCTCTCTCTATCCCGGTCTCTCTCTCTCTCTCTCTCTATCCCGGTCTCTCTCTCTCTCTCTCTATCCCGGTCTCTCTCTCTCTCTCTCTATCCCGGTCTCTCTCTCTCTCTCTCTATCCCGGTCTCTCTCTCTCTCTCTCTATCCCGGTCTCTCTCTCTCTCTCTCTCTCTATCCCGGTCTCTCTCTCTCTCTCTCTCTATCCCGGTCTCTCTCTCTCTCTCTCTATCCCGTCTCTCTCTCTCTCTCTCTCTCTATCCCGGTCTCTCTCTCTCTCTATCCCGGTCTCTCTCTCTCTCTCTCTATCCCGGTCTCTCTCTCTCTCTATCCCGGTCTCTCTCTCTCTCTCTCTATCCCGGTCTCTCTCTCTCTCTATCCCGGTCTCTCTCTCTCTCTCTCTATCCCGGTCTCTCTCTCTCTCTATCCCGGTCTCTCTCTCTCTCTCTCTATCCCGGTCTCTCTCTCTCTCTCTCTCTATCCCGGTCTCTCTCTCTCTCTATCCCGGTCTCTCTCTCTCTCTCTATCCCGGTCTCTCTCTCTCTCTCTCTATCCCGGTCTCTCTCTCTCTCTCTCTCTATCCCGGTCTCTCTCTCTCTCTCTATCCCGGTCTCTCTCTCTCTCTCTCTATCCCGGTCTCTCTCTCTCTCTCTCTATCCCGGTCTCTCTCTCTCTCTCTCTATCCCGGTCTCTCTCTCTCTCTCTCTCTATCCGGTCTCTCTCTCTCTCTCTCTCTCTATCCCGGTCTCTCTCTCTCTCTCTATCCCGGTCTCTCTCTCTCTCTCTCTCTATCCCGGTCTCTCTCTCTCTCTCTCTATCCCGGTCTCTCTCTCTCTCTCTCTCTATCCCGGTCTCTCTCTCTCTCTCTCTCTATCCCTCTCTCTCTCTCTCTCTATCCCGGTCTCTCTCTCTCTCTCTATCCCGGTCTCTCTCTCTCTCTATCCCGGTCTCTCTCTCTCTCTCTCTCTATCCCGGTCTCTCTCTCTCTCTCTATCCCGGTCTCTCTCTCTCTCTCTCTATCCCGGTCTCTCTCTCTCTCTCTATCCCGGTCTCTCTCTCTCTCTCTATCCCGGTCTCTCTCTCTCTCTCTATCCCGGTCTCTCTCTCTCTCTATCCCGGTCTCTCTCTCTCTCTCTCTATCCCGGTCTCTCTCTCTCTCTCTCTCTCTCTCTCTCTCTCTATCCCGGTCTCTCTCTCTCTCTCTCTCTCTCTATCCCGGTCTCTCTCTCTCTCTATCCCGGTCTCTCTCTCTCTCTCTCTATCCCGGTCTCTCTCTCTCTCTCTCTATCCCGGTCTCTCTCTCTCTCTCTCTCTATCCCGGTCTCTCTCTCTCTCTCTCTATCCCGGTCTCTCTCTCTCTCTCTCTATCCCGGTCTCTCTCTCTCTCTATCCCGGTCTCTCTCTCTCTCTCTATCCCGGTCTCTCTCTCTCTCTCTATCCCGGTCTCTCTCTCTCTCTCTCTATCCCGGTCTCTCTCTCTCTCTATCCCGGTCTCTCTCTCTCTCTCTCTATCCCGGTCTCTCTCTCTCTCTCTATCCCGGTCTCTCTCTCTCTCTCTATCCCGGTCTCTCTCTCTCTCTCTATCCCGGTCTCTCTCTCTCTCTCTCTCTATCCCGGTCTCTCTCTCTCTCTCTATCCCGGTCTCTCTCTCTCTCTCTATCCCGGTCTCTCTCTCTCTCTCTCTATCCCGGTCTCTCTCTCTCTCTCTCTCTATCCCGGTCTCTCTCTCTCTCTCTCTATCCCGGTCTCTCTCTCTCTCTCTCTATCCCGGTCTCTCTCTCTCTCTCTCTATCCCGGTCTCTCTCTCTCTCTCTCTATCCCGGTCTCTCTCTCTCTCTATCCCGGTCTCTCTCTCTCTCTCTCTCTCTCTATCCCGGTCTCTCTCTCTCTCTCTCTATCCCGGTCTCTCTCTCTCTCTCTCTATCCCGGTCTCTCTCTCTCTCTATCCCGGTCTCTCTCTCTCTCTCTCTCTCTCTATCCCGGTCTCTCTCTCTCTCTCTCTCTCTCTCTATCCCGGTCTCTCTCTCTCTATCCCGGTCTCTCTCTCTCTCTCTCTCTCTATCCCGGTCTCTCTCTCTCTCTCTCTCTCTCTATCCCGGTCTCTCTCTCTCTCTCTCTCTATCCCGGTCTCTCTCTCTCTATCCCGGTCTCTCTCTCTCTCTCTATCCCGGTCTCTCTCTCTCTCTCTATCCCGGTCTCTCTCTCTCTCTATCCCGGTCTCTCTCTCTCTCTCTATCCCGGTCTCTCTCTCTCTCTATCCCGGTCTCTCTCTCTCTCTCTCTCTATCCCGGTCTCTCTCTCTCTCTCTCTCTCTATCCCGGTCTCTCTCTCTCTCTATCCCGGTCTCTCTCTCTCTCTCTCTATCCCGGTCTCTCTCTCTCTCTCTCTATCCCGGTCTCTCTCTCTCTCTCTCTCTATCCCGGTCTCTCTCTCTCTCTCTCTCTATCCCGGTCTCTCTCTCTCTCTATCCCGGTCTCTCTCTCTCTCTCTATCCCGGTCTCTCTCTCTCTCTCTATCCCGGTCTCTCTCTCTCTCTCTCTATCCCGGTCTCTCTCTCTCTCTCTATCCCGGTCTCTCTCTCTCTCTCTATCCCGTCTCTCTCTCTCTCTCTCTATCCCGGTCTCTCTCTCTCTCTCTCTCCCGGTCTCTCTCTCTCTCTCTATCCCGGTCTCTCTCTCTCTCTCTATCCCGGTCTCTCTCTCTCTCTCTCTATCCCGGTCTCTCTCTCTCTCTCTCTATCCCGGTCTCTCTCTCTCTCTCTCTCTATCCCGGTCTCTCTCTCTCTCTCTCTATCCCGGTCTCTCTCTCTCTCTCTCTATCCCGGTCTCTCTCTCTCTCTCTCTCTCCCGGTCTCTCTCTCTCTCTCTCTATCCCGGTCTCTCTCTCTCTCTCTCTATCCCGGTCTCTCTCTCTCTCTCTCTATCCCGGTCTCTCTCTCTCTCTCTATCCCGGTCTCTCTCTCTCTCTCTCTATCCCGGTCTCTCTCTCTCTCTCTCTCTCTATCCCGGTCTCTCTCTCTCTCTATCCCGGTCTCTCTCTCTCTCTCTCTATCCCGGTCTCTCTCTCTCTCTCTCTATCCCGGTCTCTCTCTCTCTCTCTCTATCCCGGTCTCTCTCTCTCTCTCTCTATCCCGGTCTCTCTCTCTCTCTCTCTATCCCGGTCTCTCTCTCTCTCTCTCTATCCCGGTCTCTCTCTCTCTCTCTCTCTATCCCGGTCTCTCTCTCTCTCTCTCTCTCTATCCCGGTCTCTCTCTCTCTCTCTCTATCCCGGTCTCTCTCTCTCTCTCTCTCTCTCTCTCTCTATCCCGGTCTCTCTCTCTCTCTCTCTATCCCGGTCTCTCTCTCTCTCTCTCTATCCCGGTCTCTCTCTCTCTCTCTCTATCCCGGTCTCTCTCTCTCTCTCTCTCTCTCTCTATCCCGGTCTCTCTCTCTCTCTCTATCCCGGTCTCTCTCTCTCTCTCTCTCTATCCCGGTCTCTCTCTCTCTCTCTCTCTCTCTCTCTATCCCGGTCTCTCTCTCTCTATCCCGGTCTCTCTCTCTCTCTCTCTCTCTATCCCGGTCTCTCTCTCTCTCTCTCTCTATCCCGGTCTCTCTCTCTCTCTCTCCCGGTCTCTCTCTCTCTCTCTCTATCCCGGTCTCTCTCTCTCTCTCTCTCTCTATCCCGGTCTCTCTCTCTCTCTCTCTATCCCGGTCTCTCTCTCTCTCTCTCTCTCTATCCCGGTCTCTCTCTCTCTCTCTCTATCCCGGTCTCTCTCTCTCTCTCTCTCTCTCTCTATCCCGGTCTCTCTCTCTCTCTCTATCCCGGTCTCTCTCTCTCTCTCTCTATCCCGGTCTCTCTCTCTCTCTCTCTCTCTCTCTATCCCGGTCTCTCTCTCTCTCTCTATCCCGGTCTCTCTCTCTCTCTCTCTCTCTCTCTATCCCGGTCTCTCTCTCTCTCTCTCCCTCTCTCTCTCTCTCTCTCTCTCTCTCTATCCCGGTCTCTCTCTCTCTCTCTCTATCCCGGTCTCTCTCTCTCTCTCTATCCCGGTCTCTCTCTCTCTCTCTCTCTATCCCGGTCTCTCTCTCTCTCTCTCTCTCTCTATCCCGGTCTCTCTCTCTCTCTCTATCCCGGTCTCTCTCTCTCTCTCTCTCTCTCTATCCCGGTCTCTCTCTCTCTCTCTCTATCCCGGTCTCTCTCTCTCTCTCTCTCTCTCTATCCCGGTCTCTCTCTCTCTCTCTCTCTCTCTATCCCGGTCTCTCTCTCTCTCTCTCTCTATCCCGGTCTCTCTCTCTCTCTCTCTATCCCGGTCTCTCTCTCTCTCTCTCTCTCTCTCTATCCCGGTCTCTCTCTCTCTCTCTATCCCGGTCTCTCTCTCTCTCTCTCTCTCTCTCTATCCCGGTCTCTCTCTCTCTCTCTATCCCGGTCTCTCTCTCTCTCTCTCTCTCTATCCCGGTCTCTCTCTCTCTCTCTATCCCGGTCTCTCTCTCTCTCTCTCTATCCCGGTCTCTCTCTCTCTCTCTCTCTATCCCGGTCTCTCTCTCTCTCTCTCTCTCTCTCTATCCCGGTCTCTCTCTCTCTCTCTATCCCGGTCTCTCTCTCTCTCTCTCTCTATCCCGGTCTCTCTCTCTATCCCGGTCTCTCTCTCTCTCTCTCCCGGTCTCTCTCTCTCTCTCTCTCTCTCTCTCTCTATCCCGGTCTCTCTCTCTCTCTCTCTCTCTCTCTATCCCGGTCTCTCTCTCTCTCTATCCCGGTCTCTCTCTCTCTCTATCCCGGTCTCTCTCTCTCTCTCTCTCTATCCCGGTCTCTCTCTCTCTCTATCCCGGTCTCTCTCTCTCTCTATCCCGGTCTCTCTCTCTCTCTCTCTCTCTATCCCGGTCTCTCTCTCTCTCTCTCTCTATCCCGGTCTCTCTCTCTCTCTCTATCCCGGTCTCTCTCTCTCTCTCTATCCCGGTCTCTCTCTCTCTCTCTCTCCCGGTCTCTCTCTCTCTCTCTCTCTCTCTATCCCGGTCTCTCTCTCTCTCTCTCTCTCTCTCTATCCCGCTCTCTCTCTCTCTCTATCCCGGTCTCTCTCTCTCTCTATCCCGGTCTCTCTCTCTCTCTCTCTATCCCGGTCTCTCTCTCTCTCTCTCTATCCCGGTCTCTCTCTCTCTCTCTCTCTCTATCCCGGTCTCTCTCTCTCTCTCTCTATCCCGGTCTCTCTCTCTCTATCCCGGTCTCTCTCTCTCTCTATCCCGTCTCTCTCTCTCTCTCTCTCTCTCTCTATCCCGGTCTCTCTCTCTCTCTCTATCCCGGTCTCTCTCTCTCTCTATCCCGGTCTCTCTCTCTCTCTCTCTCTATCCCGGTCTCTCTCTCTCTCTATCCCGGTCTCTCTCTCTCTCTCTCTATCCCGGTCTCTCTCTCTCTCTCTCTATCCCGGTCTCTCTCTCTCTCTCTATCCCGGTCTCTCTCTCTCTCTCTATCCCGGTCTCTCTCTCTCTCTCTCTATCCGGTCTCTCTCTCTCTCTCTCTCTCTCTATCCCGTCTCTCTCTCTCTCTCTCTCTCTCTCTCTATCCCGTCTCTCTCTCTCTCTCTCTCCCGGTCTCTCTCTCTCTCTATCCCTGTCTCTCTCTCTCTCTCTCTATCCCGGTCTCTCTCTCTCTCTCTCTATCCCGGTCTCTCTCTCTCTCTCTCTATCCCGGTCTCTCTCTCTCTCTCTATCCCGGTCTCTCTCTCTCTCTCTCTCTATCCCGGTCTCTCTCTCTCTCTCTCTCTCTCTATCCCGGTCTCTCTCTCTCTCTCTCTCTCTCTCTATCCCGGTCTCTCTCTCTCTCTCTCTCTCTATCCCGGTCTCTCTCTCTCTCTCTCATACCCGGTCTCTCTCTCTCTCTCTCTATCCCGGTCTCTCTCTCTCTCTCTATCCCGGTCTCTCTCTCTCTCTCTCTATCCCGGTCTCTCTCTCTCTCTCTATCCCGGTCTCTCTCTCTCTCTCTATCCCCGGGTCTCTCTCTCTCTCTCTATCCCGGTCTCTCTCTCTCTCTCTATCCCGGTCTCTCTCTCTCTCTCTATCCGGTCTCTCTCTCTCTCTCTCTATCCCGGTCTCTCTCTCTCTCTCTCTATCCGTCTCTCTCTCTCTCTCTCTATCCCGGTCTCTCTCTCTCTCTCTCTATCCCGGTCTCTCTCTCTCTCTCTTCTCTATCCCGGTCTCTCTCTCTCTCTCTCCTCTCTATCCCGGTCTCTCTCTCTCTCTCTATCCCGGTCTCTCTCTCTCTCTCTATCCCGGTCTCTCTCTCTCTCTCTATCCCGGTCTCTCTCTCTCTCTCTCTATCCCGGTCTCTCTCTCTCTCTCTCTATCCCGGTCTCTCTCTCTCTCTCTCTCTATCCCGGTCTCTCTCTCTCTCTCTATCCCGGTCTCTCTCTCTCTCTCTATCCCGGTCTCTCTCTCTCTCTATCCCGGTCTCTCTCTCTCTCTCTCTATCCCGGTCTCTCTCTCTCTCTCTCTATCCCGGTCTCTCTCTCTCTCTCTCTCTATCCCGGTCTCTCTCTCTCTCTCTCTCTCTCTATCCCGGTCTCTCTCTCTCTCTCTCTATCCCGGTCTCTCTCTCTCTCTCTATCCCGGTCACTCTCTCTCTCTCTCTATCCCGGTCTCTCTCTCTCTCTCTCTATCCCGGTCTCTCTCTCTCTCTATCCGGTCTCTCTCTCTCTCTCTCGTCTCTCTCCTCTCTATCCGGTCTCTCTCTCTCTCTCTATCCCGGTCTCTCTCTCTCTCTCTCTCTCTCTCTCTATCCCGGTCTCTCTCTCTCTCTCTCTCTATCCCGGTCTCTCTCTCTCTCTCTATCCCGGTCTCTCTCTCTCTCTCTATCCCGGTCTCTCTCTCTCTCTCTATCCCGGTCTCTCTCTCTCTCTCTCTCTCTCTATCCCGGTCTCTCTCTCTCTCTCTCTCTCTATCCCGGTCTCTCTCTCTCTCTCTCTCTATCCCGGTCTCTCTCTCTCTCTCTCTATCCCGGTCTCTCTCTCTCTCTCTATCCCGGTCTCTCTCTCTCTCTCTCTCTCTATCCCGGTCTCTCTCTCTCTATCCCGGTCTCTCTCTCTCTATCCCGGTCTCTCTCTCTCTCTCTCTCTATCCCGGTCTCTCTCTCTCTCTCTCTCTCTATCCCGGTCTCTCTCTCTCTCTCTCTCTCTCTATCCGGTCTCTCTCTCTCTCTCTATCCCGGTCTCTCTCTCTCTCTCTATCCCGGTCTCTCTCTCTCTCTCTCTCTCTCTATCCCGGTCTCTCTCTCTCTATCCCGGTCTCTCTCTCTCTATCCCGGTCTCTCTCTCCCTCTCTCTATCCCGGTCTCTCTCTCTCTATCCCGGTCTCTCTCTCTCTATCCCGGTCTCTCTCTCTCTATCCCGGTCTCTCTCTCTCTATCCCGGTCTCTCTCTCTCTCTCTCTATCCCGGTCTCTCTCTCTCTCTCTCTATCCCGGTCTCTCTCTCTCTATCCCGGTCTCTCTCTCCCTCTCTCTATCCCGGTCTCTCTCTCTCTATCCCGGTCTCTCTCTCCCTCTCTCTATCCCGGTCTCTCTCTCTCTATCCCGGTCTCTCTCTCCCTCTCTCTATCCCTGTCTCTCTCTCTCTATCCCGGTCTCTCTCTCTCTATCCCGGTCTCTCTCTCTCTCTATCCCGGTCTCTCTCTCTCTCTCTCTATCCCGGTCTCTCTCTCTCTATCCCGGTCTCTCTCTCTCTCTCTCTATCCCGGTCTCTCTCTCTCTCTCTCTATCCCGGTCTCTCTCTCTCTCTCTCTCTATCGCGGTCTCTCTCTCTCTATCTCGGTCTCTCTCTCTCTCTCTCTCTATCGCGGTCTCTCTCTCTCTCTCTCTATCGCGGTCTCTCTCTATCTCTCTCTCTATCCCGGTCTCTCTCTCTCTCTCTCTATCCCGGTCTCTCTCTCTCTCTCTCTATCCCGGTCTCTCTCTCTCTCTCTCTCTATCCCGGTCTCTCTCTCTCTCTCTCTCTATCGCGGTCTCTCTCTATCTCTCTCTCTATCCCGGTCTCTCTCTCTCTCTCTCTATCGCGGTCTCTCTCTCTCTCTCTCTATCCCGGTCTGTCTCTCTCTCTCTCTATCCCGGTCTCTCTCTCTCTCTCTCTATCGCGGTCTCTCTCTATCTCTCTCTCTATCCCGGTCTCTCTCTCTCTCTCTATCCCGGTCTCTCTCTCTCTCTCTCTCTCTCTATCGCGGTCTCTCTCTATCTCTCTCTCTATCCCGGTCTCTCTCTCTCTCTCTCTCTCTCTATCCCGTTCTCTCTCTCTCTCTATCCCGGTCTCTCTCTCTCTCTATCCCGGTCTCTCTCTCTCTCTCTCTCTCTATCCCGGTCTCTCTCTCTCTCTCTCTATCCCGGTCTCTCTCTCTCTCTCTCTATCCCGGTCTCTCTCTCTCTCTCTATCCCGGGTCTCTCTCTCTCTCTCTCTATCCCGGTCTCTCTCTCTCTCTCTCTATCCCGGTCTCTCTCTCTCTCTCTCTATCCCGGTCTCTCTCTCTCTCTCTATCCCGGTCTCTCTCTCTCTCTCTATCCCGGTCTCTCTCTCTCTCTATCCCGGTCTCTCTCTCTCTCTCTATCCCGGTCTCTCTCTCTCTCTCTCTATCCCGGTCTCTCTCTCTCTCTCTCTATCCCGGTCTCTCTCTCTCTCTCTCTATCCCGGTCTCTCTCTCTCTCTCTCTATCCCGGTCTCTCTCTCTCTCTCTCTATCCCGGTCTCTCTCTCTCTCTCTATCCCGGTCTCTCTCTCTCTCTCTCTCTATCCCGGTCTCTCTCTCTCTCTCTCTATCCCGGTCTCTCTCTCTCTCTCTCTATCCCGGTCTCTCTCTCTCTCTCTCTATCCCGGTCTCTCTCTCTCTCTCTCTCTATCCCGGTCTCTCTCTCTCTCTCTCTCTCTCTCTATCCCGGTCTCTCTCTCTCTCTCTCTATCCCGGTCTCTCTCTCTCTCTATCCCGGTCTCTCTCTCTCTCTCTATCCCGGTCTCTCTCTCTCTCTCTCTATCCCGGTCTCTCTCTCTCTCTCTCTATCCCGGTCTCTCTCTCTCTCTCTCTCTATCCCGGTCTCTCTCTCTCTCTATCCCGGTCTCTCTCTCTCTCTATCCCGGTCTCTCTCTCTCTCTATCCCGGTCTCTCTCTCTCTCTATCCCGGTCTCTCTCTCTCTCTCTATCCCGGTCTCTCTCTCTCTCTATCCCGGTCTCTCTCTCTCTCTCTCTCTATCCCGGTCTCTCTCTCTCTCTCTCTCTATCCCGGTCTCTCTCTCTCTCTATCCCGGTCTCTCTCTCTCTCTATCCCGGTCTCTCTCTCTCTCTATCCCGGTCTCTCTCTCTCTCTCTCTATCCCGGTCTCTCTCTCTCTCTCTATCCCGGTCTCTCTCTCTCTCTCTCTATCCCGGTCTCTCTCTCTCTATCCCGGTCTCTCTCTCTCTCTCTATCCCGGTCTCTCTCTCTCTCTCTATCCCGGTCTCTCTCTCTCTATCCCGGTCTCTCTCTCTCTCTATCCCGGTCTCTCTCTCTCTCTCTCTATCCCGGTCTCTCTCTCTCTCTCTCTATCCCGGTCTCTCTCTCTCTCTCTCTCTATCCCGGTCTCTCTCTCTCTCTATCCCGGTCTCTCTCTCTCTCTATCCCGGTCTCTCTCTCTCTCTCTATCCCGGTCTCTCTCTCTCTATCGCGGTCTCTCTCTCTCTCTCTCTATCCCGGTCTCTCTCTCTCTCTATCCCGGTCTCTCTCTCTCTCTCTATCCCGGTCTCTCTCTCTCTATCCCGGTCTCTCTCTCTCTCTATCCCGGTCTCTCTCTCTCTCTCTCTATCCCGGTCTCTCT